>NC_053023.1:425472438-425489761 GCF_003073215.2 Triticum urartu | reverse complement strand
GGCCACGGGGTGGCCGGTCGGCCGCATCATGTGCTGGTGATGTAGGTTTAGGTGCTTCCTCCTCTAATCGGGGTAGCAACCCGCTCTTTGGGTAGCTCTTTGAGCGGCGTTCGAGTTCATACTCTTCGGCCGCAAGGACTTATGTCCATCTGTCGGCTAGCAAATCTTGATCAGCTCTAAGTTGTTGTTGTTTTTTCTTGAGGCTGCTCGCCATGGCCATAAGCCTGCGTTTGAAACGCTCTTGTTCGACGGGATCCTCCGGCACGACAAATTCGTCGTCGTCGAGGCTTGCCTCGTCTTCGGAGGGAGGCATATAATTATCGTCCTCGACCTCTCTGTCTGCCGCTCTCTCATGAGGGCTGGCTTCTCCATCCTCCTGTGTTGAATCTTGCTGGAGGTGGTTGTCTTCGGCACTGTCCGGGGTGTTATTATCTCCCGTGCCAGAATCACCGTTTTTGCTTTGGCGGGATTTAGAGCGGCGCCACTGACGCCGGCGCTTAGGCTGCTTCTTGGAGGGGTCATCCACCACTGTTCCATCGCCATTTCCTTCTTTTGGGGTGTCCACCATGTATATATCATACGACGAGGTGGGCTTTCCAGTGCCCTATAGGCGCTGGTTCTTGATCGTCTCCTGCATCGGCGTCCATACCGTCGATGTCTTCGGAGTCGAAGTCGAGCATGTCGGTTAAATCATCGACAGTGGCTACGAAGTGGGTGGTGGGTGGGCTTTGAATTTCTTCATCATCCGCATCCCAACCTTGCTGACCATAGTCCGGCCAGGGCTCTCCTGAATAAAGAGAGAGACTTTAGTGAATTCAGAATATCGCCGAAGGGCGAGTGCTGAAAGATGTCCGCGGCGGTGAACTCCATGATCGGCGCCAATCGGTTCGATCGGTGGCGCGGAGGGCTCGGAGTCTGGAGAGGAGTCCGGCTCCTTGGAGTCACGGGCTTCGCAGAGAATAGGGCTGGTGTTCGGCTCGATCGCCGTAGAGATTGCAGCCCCGAGGCGGTGTCCAACCACCCATCCTCGATTGGCGCAGTTGGCTCCGAATTAAGGGTCGGAGCTGATGCGGGTGCGGCCTCCAGGGCACTGTTCGGCGGCAGAGCTAGATCATGCCCATCGTGACAGTGCGGCGCGCTCGGCTGCGGCTCGAATCCGTCGAAGATCAAGTCTCCGCGGAGGTCGGCCGTGTAGCTCAAACTTCCAAATCTGACCTGATGGCCAGGGGCGTAGCTTTCGATCTGCTCCAGATGGCCAAGCGAATTGGCCCGCAGTGCAAAGCCGCCAAATACGAAGATCTGTCCGGGGAGAAAAGTCTCACCCTGGATCGCATCGTCGTTGATGATCGGAGGAGCCATCGGGCCTAAAAGTGACGACACAGAGGAACTCTCAATGAAAGCACCAATGTCGGTGTCAAAACCGGCGGATCTCGGGTAGGGGGTCCCGAACTGTGCGTCTAGCGGATGGTAACAGGAGACAAGGGACACGATGTTTTTACCCAGGTTCGGGCCCTCTCGATGGAGGTAAAACCCTACTCCTGCTTGATTAATATTGATGATATGGGTAGTACAAGAGTAGATCTACCACGAGATCAAGGAGGCTAAACCCTAGAAGCTAGCCTATGGTATGATTGTTGTTCGTCCTACGGACTAAAACCCTCCGGTTTATATAGACACCGGAGAGGGCTAGGGTTACACAGAGTCGGTTACAATGGTAGGAGATCTACATATCCGTATCGCCAAGCTTGCCTTCCACGCCAAGGAAAGTCCCTTCCGGACACAGGACGAAGTCTTCAATCTTGTATGTTCATAGTCCAGGAGTCTGGCCGAAGGTATAGTCCGGCTAACCGGACACCCCCTAATCCAGGACTCCCTCACTCGCTCTTTTGCTATGCCTATGCTACGATAGCTACCACTTGCTTATCATGGCTCCCATATTGCCATGTCAAACCTCTAACTCACCTTGTCCTAGCAAACTATTTTTTTGACCATGAAGACTGCAGGGCTTACACCCTGTTGTTTGGCTATGTTACCACTTTGCTCAGCCCCTTGTATAGCGTTGCTAGTTGCAGGTGAAGATTGGAGTTTGTTCCTTGTTGGAACCTGTTTATTGTTGGGATATCATTATATATATCTTGTCTCTTTTAATGCATCTATATACTTGGTAAAGGGTGGAAGGCTCGGCCTTATGCCTGGTGTTTTGTTCCACTCTTGCCGCCCTAGTTTCCGTCATACCGGTGTTATGTTCCTTGATTTTGCGTTCCTTACACGGTTGGGTTATAATGGGAACCCCTTGACAGTTCGCCTTGAATAAAACTCCTCCGGCAAGGCCCAACCTTGGTTTTACCATTCGCCACCTAGCCTATTTTCCCTTGTGTTCCGCGGACTCAAGGGTCATCTTTATTTTAAACCCCCGGGCCAGTGCTCCTCTGAGTGTTGGTCCAAAATAGACCCACTTGCAGTGCCACCTCGGGGAAACTTGAGGGTTGGTTTTAGTTGTACGTAGTGTTCATCCGGTGTGCCCTGAGAACGAGATATGTGCAGCTCCTATCGGGATTTGTCGGCACAGCGGGTGGTCTTGCTGGACTTGTTTTACCATTGTCGAGATGTCTTGTAACCGGGATTCCGACTCTGATCGGATTGTCTTGGGAGAAGGAATATCCTTCGTTGACCGTGAGAGCTTGTGATGGGCTAAGTTGGGACACCCCTGCAGGGATTTGAACTTTTGAAAGCCGTGCCCGCGGTTATGGGCAGATGGGAATTTGTTAATGTCGGGTTGTAGAAAATCTTAAACTTAACTTAATTAAAATGAATCAACAGAGCGTGTGGCCGTGATGGTCTCTTTTTGGCGGCGGCCGGGAAGAGAACACGGCCTCGAGTTATGCTTGAACGTAGGTTGTTCTAGGATCACTTATTGATCATAGTTTATCGACCATGCTTTTGCCTTCTCTTCTCGCTCTCATTTGCGTATGTTCGCCACCAAATATGCTAGTTGCTTGTTCCAGCTCCACCTAATACTTTTACCCCTACCTATAAGCTTAAATAGTCTTGATCGCGAGGGTGTGAGATTGCTGAGTCCCCGTGACTCACAGATTACTTCAAAATCAGATGCAGGAACCAATGATACTGCTCCAGGAGATTCGATTGAGCTCAAGTGGGAGTTCGATGAGGACTCAGGACGATACTACGTTTCCTTTCCAGACGATCTGTAGTGGTGCCTAGTTGGGGCGATCGGGGACTTTGTTGCATTTGGGGTTGTTCTTTATTTTGGTTCCGTAGTCGGTCCTTAATTGTATCTGGATGAATGTAATGTTATTTATGCTATTGTGTGACGTGGCGAGTGTAAACCAACTATGTACCTCTTTTCCTTATTTATTACATGGGTTGTGTGAAGATTACCCCACTTGCGACATTGCTTACAAATGCGGTTATGCCTCTAAGTCGTGCTTCGACACGTGGGAGATATAGCCGCATCGTGGGCGTTACAAGTTGGTAATCAGAGCCTTCCCCGACTTAGGAGCCCCCTGCTTGATCGAATCGCTGGCGTTGTTGAGTCTAGAAAAATGTTTTGAGTCATTTAGGATTATATATATCGGAGAGTAGGATTCTTTTTACTCCTCAGTCCCTTCGTCGCTCTGGTGAGCATCCTGACTAGAGTTTTGACTCTTCTCTTCTCAAATTTCACTAAAAAAAATTTAGGATCACGCGGGTATCTTGGAATCGTTCCGATGGTTTTGTGACGAGAACATTGTTCTTGGTGCCTCCTGACACTTAGGGGTTGTGGCAGTGTCCCGGGGAGTTGAGCTCCGAGGTGTTGTCGTCACAATTTTATCGTTGCAGTTCTGGAATACCTGAGTTCGCCGACATCGAAAATCTCTTTTATGCAGTTGTTGGTGAGATAACCTCGACGCCACCCAGTACTGGGGCGGGAGTTCGGGAGTATTGCCATAACTCGTATAACGGATGCTTTTCGAAGGTTGAGGTAAATATTCCGAAGGTTTCTTGGTTATGTGTTGAAGGATGGATACAGCTGGATGTAGGATTTGCTTTGGGTGAGATATTATGCTTCCCCTGTATCCCCAACACCTGATTGCATAACCGAAAGTTCGGGAGTTTCATAGGTGGGAATTCATGTAGCTCTAGTATTTCTTCCGCAAATATTTGGTTTGTGATTGGGTAATCCTCACCAAGTATATGTTCTTGTCCGTACCTTGTTGTTTTATTCTTCTACCTCTATCTAAGTGGCTTCTCAATTTATGGAAGTGTGACCATTTCAATTGGAATTCATTCGTTATTTTTGATCGGATGTTAAGACTATATGTTGCAATTTCGGTCCTTTTGATTCAGCTTGAATATATGTCTGTCAAGATGCTAACGGATGTCACCCTCTTCAGGATGGCTCCTCCAACGCGTCAGAATCCTGAACCGCCGCCACTACCTCCGCCTCCGGAGGCATGGCAAGCTGTGATGGCCGCTACCAATGCCAACACGCAGCTGATCATGCAACTCTTGCAAGAGCGCAACCAAGGGAATCAAGGCCATGGCAACAATCAGAATCAGTTTGCTACACTCAACCAGTTCCTCGCTAACCAGCCAAAGACCTTCAGCAACTGTGTCGAGGTAACAGACGCTGATGATTGGCTCATGGATATCTGCAAGCATTTCAAGTGCAGCAACGTCAGGCTTGAGGACTTTGTCAAGTTTTGCTTCATTCCAACTCAAAGACCAAGCTGCAGAGTGGTATCAGCAATACAAAGATTCCAGAGGAGGTCATATGATTACCTGGGATGAATTCCGTCAAGACTTCAAAGCTCACCACATTCCTCAGAGTGTTGTTGAGAGCAAGCGTGAGGAGTTCCGCAATCTGAAGCAAGGCAGCTTGTCTGTTTACCAGTATAACATCATGTTCCAGAAGCTCGCTCGTTCCGCTAAGCAAGACGTCCCTGACGAGAAGAGCATGATTTATCAGTTCAGAGGTGGCCTCAGAGAAGATCTCCAACTAGCTCTTGTGATTTTCGAGCCGCAGAAGTAAGATGAGTTTTACAACATGGCACTGAAACAAGAGAATGCTCAGCTCAAGTGTGATGCTTCCAAGAAGCGAGTCAGAGATGCAAGTCCTTCTTCCTCAACTCAAGTGGCAACTAAGCAGCAAAAGTATTGGTTGCCTCCTCCTCCTCCGTTCCGTCAGCCTTATCAGCAGAAGAGCAAAGGTGGCAATGGATCTTCCCACCCACCCAACCCAGGCTTTCAGAACAAGACTTCGTCTCATGCTCCAAGATCAAGTGCTCCGTATCACCGTCCGCTCTCGGAGGTCACGTGCAACAAGTGTCAGCAGAAGGGTCACTATGCCAACAAATGCTTCAATCAGAGGCGTCTTCCTCCTCCTCCTATGAGATCTTCCAGTACCGCAGTGGTCAAGCATAATCCCAAGTTTGCAAAGGTCAACATGATGAACGCAGCTCAGGCAGAGGACGTCAGATGTGATCATGGGTAACCTCATGTTAACGATATTCCTGCAAAAGTTCTTTTTGACACTGGTGCATCGCTTTCTTTCATTTCAAGACCTTTTGTTGCCAAGCATGAATTTGTGACCGAAAAGATTCCTTTCCCGTTGAAGATTGTGTCCCCGGGCAAGCAAATGACATCTAACAATTGCGTCCCGGATGTTACTATCACGTTGGGCGACTATAAGTTTCTGTCCTCTCCGGTCCTTGGTAACTCGGATATTGATCTTATTCTCGGAATGGACTGGCTTTCTAAGCACAAGGCTCAGCTTGATTGTGCTGCCAGGCAGATTCAATTGACACATTCGTCTGAGGATGTAATCGTCTTTGCCGCTCGTGATGATACCATTCGACTTTCTCTCAATGAGAAGGGCGAGTTGGATGCCATCTCTCAGATTCCAGTCGTTTGTGAATATCAAGACGTCTTTCCAGAAGAGCTTCCAGGAATGCCTCCTCACCGCCGCCATTGAATTCGTCATCGATCTTGAGCCTGGCACGGAACCTGTTTGCAAACGTCCTTACAAGCTTGGACCTGAAGAGTTGAAGGAGCTGAAGAAACAACTCGATATTCAAGAGCGTATGGGTCTCATCCGACCAAGTTCTTCTCCATGGGGTTGTGGTGTTCTTTTTCGTCAAGAAGAAGGATGGAACGGACCGACTTTGTGTCGACTACCGTCCATTGAACAAGAAGACCATAAAGAACAAGTACCCACTTCCCAACATCAATGAGCTTTTCGAACAACTCAAAGGTGCTCAAGTATTCTCCAAGCTTGATCTCCGTATGGGCTATCATCAGATTCGCATTCGTGAAGAAGATATCCCCAAGACAGCATTCAGAACAAGCTATGGTTCATATGAATACACTGTCATGTCTTTCGGCCTTCAATGCTCCTCCAACATTCTCTCGCATGATGAACTTCATCTTCAACGCCTACACAAATGACTTCGTCTTGGTCTACCTCGATGACATTTTGGTCTTTTCCAAGAACAAGGAGGATCATGCCAAGCACTTGAGATTGGTGCTGGATAAACTCAGAGAACATCAGTTCTATGCGAAGTTTTCAAAGTGCGTGAGTTTTGGCTCGATGAGGTTCTCTACCTTGGGCATATCATCTCCGCCAAGGGCATAGCTGTTAATCCTGAGAAGGTGTCTACAATTGTGAATTGGGAACACCTCAGAATGTGAAGCAACTCACAGCTTCCTTGGGCTCGCAAGCTGATTGTCGAAGGTTCGTTGAGAACTTCTCTAAGATCGCGAAGCCTCTTTCCAACCTTCTCCAGAAGCATGTGAAGTACGTCTGGTCTCGCTGAATGTGACATCGCTTTCAACACCCTGAAAGAGAAGTTAGTCACTGCTCCAGTTCTGACTCCTCCTGATGAATCCAAACCGTTCGAGGTCTTCTGTGATGCTTCCCTTCAAGGTCTTGGTGCAGTGTTGATGCAAGAGAAGAAAGTTTGTACCTCGATGCGGCTATATCTCCTACGTGTCGAAACACGACTTAGAGGCATAACCGCATTGTAAGCAATGTCGCAAATGAGGTAATCTTCACACCACCCATGTAATGAATAAGAAAAGAGGATACATAGTTGCCTTACAATCGCCACTTCACACAATACATGAATAAATCATTACATCATCCAGATACACTCAAGGTCCGACTACGGAACCCAAAAATAAAAGAAGACTACCCCAAATGCTACACAGATCCCCGATCGTCCCAACTGGGCTCCACTACTGATCAACTGGAAACGGAACAACATAACGAACACGATCTTCATCGAGCTCCTCCTTGAGCTCGTTTGCGTCACCTGCACGGTATCATCGGCACCTGCAAACTGGTTTTGGAAGTATCTGTGAGTCACGGAGACTCAGCAATCTCACACCCTCGCGATCAAGACTATTTAAGCTTATAGGAAGGGTAAAAGGTATGAGATGGAGCTGCAGCAAGCACTAGCATATATGGTGGCTAACATACGCAAATGAGAGCGAGAACAGAAGGCAAGGCACGGTCGATAAACTATGATCAAGAAGTGATCCTAGACTACTTACGTCAAGCATAACTCCAACACCGTGTTCACTTGCCGAACTCTGCCGGAAAGAGACCATCACGGTTACACACGCGGTTGATGCATTTTTATTAAGATTAAGTTTCAGATTTTCTACAACCGGACATTAACAAATTCCCATCTGCCCATAACCGCGGGCACGGCTTTCAAAAGTTCAAAATCCCTGCAGGGGTGTCCCAACTTAGCCCATCACAAGCTCTCACGGTCAACGAATGATATTCCTTCTCCCGGGAAGACCCGATCAGGCTCAGAATCCCGGTTACAAGACATTTCGACAATGGTAAAACAAGACCAGCAAAGCCACCCAGATGTGCCGACAAATCCCGATAGGATCTGCACATATCTCGTTCTCAGGGCACACCGGATGAGCAAGACGTCGGGTAGGCCAGCCCAGAGTTGCTCCTGGTAGCCCCGGACATCGCTCAGTTGGACCAACACTTAGAGAAGCACTAGCCGAGGGGGGTTAAATTAAGATGACCCTTGAGCCGGCCGACCCAAGGGAAAGAAAAGGCTAGGTGGAAAATGGTAAAACCAATGTTGGGCCTTGCTGGAGGAGTTTTATTCAAGGCGAACTGTCAAGGGGTTCCCATTATACCCAACCGTGTAAGGAACGCAAAATCAAGGAACATTAACACTGGTATGACGGAAACTAGGGCTGCAAGAGTGGAACAAAACACAGGCATAGGCCGAAGCCTTCCACCCTTTACCAAGTATATAGATGCATTAAGTAAATAAGAGATATTGTGATATCCCAACAATAATCATGTTCCAACAAGGAACAAAACTCCAATCTTCACTTGCAACTAACAACGCTATAAGAGGGGCCGAGCAAAGCGGTAACATAGCGAAACAACGGTTTGCTAGGACAAGGTGGGTTAGAGGCTGGACATTACAATAATGGGAGGCATGATATAGCAAGTGGTAGGTATCGCAGCATAGGCATAGCAATAGAGCGAGCATCTAGCAAGCAAAGATAGAAGTGATTTTGAGGGTATGGTCATCTTGCCTGAAATCCTGCAAGGAAAAAGAACGAGTCCATGAAGAAGATAAACAGACGTAGTCGAACGAATCCTCACAAACGCGACGTTAACGGAACTAACCCAAAGAAGCAACACCGGAAAGAAGCAAACAACATAGTAAACAACCATCACATAAGCATGGCATGATGCACAACCAAGTATGATGCATGATCCGTTTAATGAGGCATGGCATGTCAAAGTGCACAAACAAAGCTACAAGTTAAGTGGAGTTCAATATGCAACGAGTTGCATATTGACAGAACACCACATGACTTATTTAGTTCACTCCCGGTTATGTACTCAACAATATTAAATGTTGGTTAACATGACAAGAGGTGAAACATAACTAAATTATACCATCTAAACACTTTAAATGGGGCCAGATATAATAAACAACAAATCTGGTAAAACCCCATGTGCATTAGTAATTTAATGCAACAACAATTTAAATATTCTTGAAGTTGTTATCATGATGCGGATGACATGCAAGTTTATGCAATTTTTAAGGAAAAGTAGACATGGCAAGATATGAGGCATTTATCGCCATGGCGGAAGGAAAAGGGGTACCACGACGGCGAAACGAAAATGTTACCATGGCAACATTCCGGTGATCCGGCAACTCAAATGAGATGCTAGTGCAAAGGAACAAGTGTGGGTGCGCGAAACATGCAAGAGTGACGGGGAGTGATCCCGGATACCGGGTGTCCCATGAGACGACGGTAACAAGGCAAAAGAGGGGCAACGTGCATCGACAATTCGAGCACGGAGCAAGCACGAGCATCTCATACATCACACATGCATTAGTTCACGGGCGGTCATCTCGATGGTTATACCTTTTGAAGCATGCATTTATCGGAACGGGTCAAGTTCATAGAGGAGAAGGGGAAGTAGACGTTCTCGGGACCTTCGTAGTGGTAGTAGTTGGTTCACGACGATGGTGGTGGTACATAGCAATCGTGGACAAACTTGGAGGGTCATCGGTAGTCGTTCACGGGTCTTCGGTGATGGTTGTGGTACACATTCTGTAGAAGTTCGGCGGCAGTAGTGGTACATAGTGTCGAAGAGGAACTTGGCGAAATCGAATCCCTTCAGGGTTGTCATGGTACTTGGGGTCTTCGGACTTGTCGGTCTCATTCTTGCGACGGTAGTGGTACAGGGTCCGTAGATGTTTGGGCCATCTTGTTCTTGGTGGACGATAACACATGGCGATGGTGAGGTACGTGTCGGCGGTAGTCGAACTTGGCAGGCGTCGCGTAGTTGTCCACTTGCTTGAGTAGGGACTTGGTCAACGCGGCAGGTTTTTGGCCGTGGCTCGATGTGGCTTGTGTTGCTGGTCCTCTCCTCTGCGAGGTGATGGATCAAAGGCGTCGGGAAGGGGAACTCCGGCGCAGAACGCAGTGAGGCAGGGGGTTGGGACGCGTCTCGTCCTCCTGCTCGAAGTAGAGGATGCAGGGGAAGCAGGGCGACGAAGCTTGACAGGTCCAGGCGAGGTCGCCGGCAACAGAGACGCGACGAGGTGCAGCGGCGGGAGCTTCAAGCTCGGCCGGCTACGACCATGGAGGACGGCGGCGCAGAGGCGGGGTAGAGTAGAGGGAGGAGACTCGGTCGGGCACGACGACAAGCTTGGGCTCCGCCGGCCGATGGGGCCCCATGGCAAGGGAGGGGAGCAGCGGAATGGAGGAGAGGGCGCTACAAGTGAGGCAGGCCTCCATGGGGGACCTCCTGTCCAAGGCGCAGCAGCGGGAGCTTCGGCCTAGGTGGTCGGGGACGAGCTATAGGAGAGGAAGGAGGGAGGCGACGACGTGCTTGAGGGAGGGGGACGAGGCCAGCGCTAGTCATGAGAGAGAGATGGGATCGAGGGAGAGATGGCGCTGAGGGAGGAGGATATTGAGCCAGAGGCTCGGGCGGCGCAAGAGAGCGAAGGTGAGGGAGAGAGCGAGGATTCGGTCGATGCTAGGTTAGGTTAGGTGGACTTTGGCCTTGGGCTGGCCCAGTTACTACTGGTGGTTGGAGGCCAGATGGGCTGTGCACTCTCTTCCCCATCTTAAATCTCAAACTCTATCTTTTAAAAAATATATAAAAAAACCAGATGTTACAAGAAAAGATTAGGGGTTAAGGAGAAGGGTATGGAGTATATAAAAATAGCCCTGGGATCCTGGGTTTTTGAGATATTAGAATAAAATGCTTTGGCAAACTTTTTTAGAGGTAGAAAGACCCATTTTAAACCCAACCAAAACAACTCAGAAAAAGATGAGATTTGGCAGAGAGGTAAATGGCATGGTCCAATAATTATATAGGAAAAAGAATGAACATTTTTAGGTGACAGAAAAATGTCACTAGCAACAAATGGGTGAGAATTGAAAAGGAAGAAACTAGAGATGGGGTGTTGCACTTGATGAGGGATTGCTGGCAAGGGAAAGATGCAAGTGTGTTTAGGTTGATTCCATAAGAATGGAGTATTTATTATAGCTCCCTAATAATATTGGGAGGGTAATGTTCTAAATAGAAATCACCATTGTGAATATCCCTCGATTTAAATGGACCGAAGATCCATGCAATTTATTTAGTTGAGTTTTAAAACGGGTTGCATGATGCAATGCACAAAATAAAAGGAGCAAGCAAAAATGAAACACATGGAGAAACCCGGAACCTATGGAAGTCTTCTCGAGCATCGGGCTTTGGGCGGCACATTTGTGGCCTATACCTCTCGCCAGTTGAAGCCCAACGAAAAGAACTACCCCACTCATGACCTCGAGTTGGCGGCAGTTGTCCATACTCTTTTAACATGGAGACATCTCTTGTTGGGAAGGAAAGTGGACATCTTCACTGATCATAAGAACCTCAAGTAACTTTTCACTCAGCCAAACCTCAACCTCAGGCAGACTCGTTGGGTCGAGATGATTCAAGAGTATAATCCGAGTATTGAATATACTCGAGGCAAGGCCAATGTAATTGTTGACGCATTGAGCAGGAAGGCTTACTGCAAAAGTTTGATTCTTAAGCCTTACCAACTGGAGCTTTGTGAAGCTTTCCGCAAATTCAATCTCCAAGTTGTTTGTGAATGAATGTGATGTCTGTAGCATTGAGCAGGATTCCTTGCCAACCTCCAAGTCTCTCCTACTATGGAAGATCAGATTCGTGAGGCTCAACTTCTTGATGCTATGTGAAGAAGGTGAAGATTGGGATTTGCCAAGAGTCAACCAAGTATAAAGTGCTTATCGTCTTGATGACAAGGGAATACTCTTATTCTTTCGAGGATCGCATTTGTTGTGCCTAAAGGTGACCTTCGTAAAGTCATTATGAACGAGGCTCATAATTCACTCCTCTCTATTCACCCTGGAAGTACAAAGATGTACCAGGACCTCAAGCAGTCGTATTGGTGGACTCGAATGAAGCGCGAGATTGCTCAGTTCGTGAATGAATGTGATGTCTGCTAGAAGAGTGAAAGCAGAACACCAATGACCAGCTGGTCTCCTCCAACCTCTTGCCATTCCAGAATGGAAGTTTGACCATATTGAGATGGACTTCGTGACTGGATTTCCAAAGTCCAAGCGTGGCAATGATGCTATCTTCGTTGTCATCGACAAGCTCACCAAAGTGGCTCATTTTCTTCCTATCAAAGAATCTATCACAGCAGCTCAGTTGGCAGAGCTATATACCTCCAGGATTGTCTCTCTGCACGGCATTCCGCAGTTGATATCTTCAGATCGTGGGAGCATCTTTACCTCCAAGTTCTGGGATTTTTTCAGAAGGCCATGGGCACCAACATTCGCTTCAGCACAACCTTTCATCCTCAAACCAGTGGCCAAGTCGAGCGAGTCAATCAAATTCTTGAAGATATGCTCAGGGCATGTGTCATTTCTTTCGGTATGAAGTGGGAAGATTGTCTTCCATATGCCGAGTTCTCCTACAACAACAGCTTCCAAGCGAGTTCGGGCAAGGCCCCATTCGAGATTCTCTATGGCAGAAGTGCCGTACTCCTCTTAACTGGTCAGAGACTGGTGAACGCCAACTTCTTGGCAATGACTTGATCACAGAGGCTGAAGAAATGTGCAAAGTCATTCGTGAAAATCTCAAAGCCGCGCAATCGCGCCAGAAGAGTTACTATGATAGCAAGCATCGTGACTTGGCTTTCGAGATCGGAGACCATGTCTACCTCCGCGTCTCTCCAATGAAAGGTACTCGTCGCTTCGGTATCAAAGGGAAGCTTGCCCCTAGATACGTGGGTCCTTTCAAGATCATTGGCAAAAGAGGCGATCTCGCCTATCAACTTGAGCTTCCATCCAACTTTGCAAACGTGCACGACGTGTTTCACGTGTCTCAACTCCGCAAGTGTTTCAAGACTCCTGACCGCACCATCAACTTTGAAGAGATTGATCTCCAAGAAGACCTGTCTTATCATGAGCACCCCGTTGCTATTCTTGAAGAAACTGAGCGCAAGACTCGCAACAAGTCTATCAAATTCCTGAAAGTCAAGTGGTCACATCATTCCGACCGTGAAGCCACCTGGGAACGCAACGATCACCTCCGTTCTGAGTACCCGGAGTTTTTCCAGTCCTTGATCTCGTGACGAGATCCTTTCGTAGTGGTGGAGTGTGGTAACACCCCGTATGTAACTTGCCATATTTGTATTCCAATTCTTGCCATTTCCGGCACTAAGTTATGATATTTCCTCGTTGTCGGGTTTTTGTCTTCGTGTTTCTTTTGTCTTTGTCATGCATCTCATATCATGTCATCATGTGCATTGCATTTGCATACGTGTTCGTCTCATGCATCCGAGCATTTTCCCCGTTGTCCGTTTTGCATTCCGGCGCTCCTATGTCCTCCGGTGTCCCTTTCTACCTCTTTTTGTGTGCAGGTATTAAACGTTCTCGGATTGGACCGAGACTTGCCAAGTGGCCTTGGTTTACTACCGGTAGACCGCCTGTCCAGTTTCGTGCCATTTGGACTTCATTTGATACTCCAACGGTTAACCGAGGAGCCGTTAAGGCCTCGTGTGTGTTGCAGCCCAACACCCCTCCAAAGTGGCCCAAAGCCCACCTAAACCTCCTCCATCATCTAGATCATTTGATCACAATCGCGTGGACGAAAACCATGCTCAATTTGGAGCCTCCTAGCTCCTCCTACCTATAAAAAGGCAACTTCCCCGAAATTTTCGGATCATTCCCTACCCTAACCCTAGTCTCCTTCCTCCTCCAGCCGCCGGACGTGTCCGACCGGGCCGGACACGTTCGCCCCGCTCCCCCCGGCCAACCACCGAGCGCCACCTGTCGCCACCGCGTCGTCCGCCGCCGCCCGGCCCGCTCGGCCCAGGGCGGGCCCTCCCCGCGCTCCGCTTGGCCGCGCCCTGCGCCCGCGCGTGCCGCTGCCTTCCTCCGCACCACCGCCCACCGCCGCCCGCCGCCGCCGGCGACCGCCGCCCGCACGCGCCACTCCGCCCCGCTCCACCTCGCCACCCTCGCCGCCCACGTCGTCCCCCCGCTCCGGATCCGGCTTCCCCGATCTACCTCTAGCGAGCTCGTACGAACTCCGGCGAGAGATCTGGCCGCCTCGGTTCGCGTCCCCGACGAACCCTAGATCTCGTTTGACTTTCTCTCCAACTCCCCATAATGTTTGACAATTTTCATCATGGCATAACTCTGCATCCGTGGCTCCATTTTGGGTGTGTAGCATATCAAATTTTTCGTCTCGACGAGTACTTCATTTCTTCTCATTGCATCATGTTCATTTGAGCTCATCTTGATGCCCTAAATGCTGTTGGAAGAGTGCTAGTTTCTGTTAGTTTCAGATTCATATCAATAATTGGACATTTATCATTTTTTCCATGATTGTTTGGTGCCTCCTATGATCTTGAGCCCTACATGAGTTTTGAAGTATGCCATGCCATCTTTACAGGGGTGTATGCCATGTATTTTTGTGATCTCTGTGGTGACTAGCACAAGCATGCAAAGTAGCTCTCGTAATGTTTCGGATTTCAGGAACTTAGAAATCTTCTAAGTCTTTGTCCTGTCAATATTTTTATGCCATTTATTCTTGTTGCTAGAGAGTGATCCATGCCTCTTTTGAGCATGATCAGTAAGGATGTTTTGTAGATATTGTTGTGCTCTATCCATCCATGTCTTTGTTTGCATTTATGGAGCACCCTAGCTTGAGTCAATCGAGTTCTACTTTTGCTATAAAATGTTCCTGGCAGAATGCTTACGTGTAAAGCATTTTTGCCGAGCTTGTTGTAGTTGATCCGTGCATGCTATGATGTTGTTCTTTCCATGTTTAGCTTCTATGCCATGTCTACTTGCTGGGTGTATGCTTAGTTTATCATGCAATGCCTTGTGGTGAGTGCATCGAGCTCGTAAACATGCCTACTTGATATCTGTTTTGCCATGTTCCACTTTTCTACTAAGTCTGAATCTGTTAACGATAATTACTATGTTCACATGGTTGCCATTGTATTTTCTGATCCCTTTTGGCTTATGGTCAGTAAGGGACTTTTGTTGTATGCTTTGAGTAGCTTCATGCCATGCCTTGCTTTGCCATGATATGTTCCTATAGCATGTTGTTATGTTGCTCTAAACATTGCTTCCTGATGTTAAATTCCTGACTTGTTATTTTCACCAAGTCTGTAAACTGTTATGTTTTGCACTTTTGACATGCTTGTTTGAACCTGCTATTGAGTGAATTAGCCATAGCTCAGTGTTCATATTTTGTCAAGCATCTTGAGTGGATCCCTGCCATGTATTTTGTTGTTATGTTAGAGTGCAGTAGCTTGTTGTTCTTGACGCATTTAGATGGTCTCGTGCTGTTAATCACAGATTGATGCCATATTTGTTTTGCTTGCCATTTCCAAACCGTGCATCCGATTCCGGTGATCTTTATATCGATTTTGACCGAAATCAACTCATCTTTCCAGTGGCACTCTTGGTTTTCCAAGTTGAAGCCAGGTTCAGTCTTTCCTTTCTGAAACATGCATATGCATCACATATCGCATCCCGCATATCATGTCATGTTTTGCATCATGTTGCTTGTGCATTGCACTTGGTTGATTGTGTCTCCCTTTGCTTGTGTTCTTGCTTGGGTAGAGCCGGGAGATGAGTACGTGATCAAGGAGCCCGTTGAGTACATTTACGAGGATCAAGCTAACGTCAACTCAGAGAACTTTGCAGGCAAGATGACCATACCCTCGAAATCACTTCTATCTTTGCTTGCTAGATGCTCGCTCTTTTGCTATGCCTATGCTACGATACCTACCACTTGCTTATCATGCCTCCCATATTGCCATGTCAAACCTCTAACCCACCTTGTCCTAGCAAACCGTTGTTTGGCTATGTTACCGCTTTGCTCAGCCCCTCTTATAGCGTTGCTAGTTGCAGGTGAAGATTGGAGTTTGTTCCTTGTTGGAACATGTTTATTGTTGGGATATCATTATTATATCTTGTCTATTTTAATGCACCTATATACTTGGTAAAGGGTGGAAGGCTCGGCCTTATGCCTGGTGTTTTGTTCCACTCTTGCCTCCCTAGTTTCCGTCATACCGGTGTTATGTTCCTTGATTTTGCGTTCC
This sequence comes from Triticum urartu, assembly GCF_003073215.2. Taxonomy (NCBI): domain Eukaryota; kingdom Viridiplantae; phylum Streptophyta; class Magnoliopsida; order Poales; family Poaceae; genus Triticum; species Triticum urartu. The sequence continues at coordinate 425,473,613 of NC_053023.1, read as the reverse complement.
TTACACGGTTGGGTTATAATGGGAACCCCTTGACAGTTCGCCTTGAATAAAACTCCTCCAGCAAGGCCCAACCTTGGTTTTACCATTCGCCACCTAGCCTCTTTTCCCTTGGGTTCCGGACTCAAGGGTCATCTTTATTTAAACCCCCGGGCTAGTGCTCCTCTGAGTGTTGGTCCAAAATAGAACCACTTGCAGCGCCACCTCGGGGAAACTTGAGGGTTGGTTTTAGTTGTACGTATTGTTCATCCGGTGTGCCCTAAGAACGAGATATGTGCAGCTCCTATCGGGATTTTCGGCACAACGGGTGGTCTTGCTGGACTTGTTTTACCATTGTCGAGATGTCTTGTAACCGGGATTCCGAGTCTGATTGGATTGTCTTGGGAGAAGGAATATCCTTCGTTGACCGTGAGAGCTTGTGATGGGCTAACCTGGGACACCCCTGCAGGGTTTGAATCTTTCGAAAGCCGTGCCCGCGGTTATGGGCAGATGGGAATTTGTTAATGTCCGGTTGTAGAAACTGAAACTTAACTTAATTAAAATGAATCAACAAGTGTGTGGCCGTGATGGTCTCTTTTCGGCGGAGTCCGGGAAGAGAACACGGTCTCGTGTTATGCTTGAACGTAGGTTGTTCTAGGATCACTTCTTGATCATAGTTTCATTCGACCGTGCCTTTGCCTTCTCTTCTCGCTCTCATTTGCGTGTGTTAGCCACCATATATGCTAGTGCTTGCTGCTAGCTCCACCTCACCTTTTACCCTACCTATAAGCTTAAATAGTCTTGATCGCGAGGGTGTGAGATTGCTGAGTCCCCGTGACTCACAGATTACTTCCAAAACTAGATGCAGGGACCGATGATACCGCTCCAGGAGATTCGACTGAGCTCAAGTGGGAGTTCGATGAGGACTCAGGACGATACTACGTTTCCTTTCCAGACGATCAGTAGTGGTGCCCAGTTGGGGCGATCGGGGACTTTGTCGCATTTGGGGTTGTTCTTTATTTTGGTTCCGTAGTCGGACCTTGATTGTATCTGGATGAATGTAATGATATTTATGCTATTGTGTGACGATGGCGAGTGTAAGCCAACTATGTACCTCTTTTCCTTATTCATTACATGGGTTGTGTGAAGATTACCTCACTTGCGACATTGCTTACAATGCGGTTATGCCTCTAAGTCGT
>NC_053023.1:425384510-425471438 GCF_003073215.2 Triticum urartu | reverse complement strand
TTAGTGTTGTTTTAACCTTCTCAAGGACCGGGCGTAGCCACACTCGGTTCAACTAAAGTTGGAGAAACTGACACCCGCCAGCCACCTGTGTGCAAAGCACGTCGGTAGAACCAGTCTCGCGTAAGCGTACGCGTAATGTCGGTCCGGGCCGCTTCATCCAACAATATTGCCGAACCAAAGTATGACATGCTGGTAAGCAGTATGACTTGTATCGCCCAAAACTCACTTATGTTCTACTCGTGCATATAACATCTACGCATAAAACCAGGCTCGGATGCCACTGTTAGGGAACATAGTAATTTCAAAAAAATTCCTATGCACACACAGGATCATGGTGATGCATAGCAACGAGAGGGGAGAGTGTTGTCTATGTACCCTTGTACACCGAAAGCCGAAGCGTTAGCACAATGCGGTTGATGTAGTCGTACGTCTTCACGATCCGACCGATCCAAGTACCGAACGTACGGCACCTCCGAGTTCAGCACACGTTCAGCTCGATGACGTCCCGTGAACTCCGATCCAGCACAGCTTCATGAGGGAGTTCCGTCAGCACGACGGCGTGATGACGGTGATGATGTTGCTACTGATGCAGGGCTTCGCCTAAGCACCGCTGCGATATGATCAAGGTGGAATATGGTGGAGGGGGGCACTGGACACGGCTAAGAGATCAAGGGATCAATTGTTGTGTCTAGAGGTGCCCCCTGCCCCCGTATATAAAGGACCAGGGGGAGGAGGCGGCCGGCCAGGGGAGGGCGCACCAGGGAGGAGTCCTACTCCCACCGGGAGTAGGACTCCCTCTTTTCCTAGTTGGAGTAGGAGGGGGAAAGGAAGGGAAGGAGAGAGAGGAAGGAAAGGGGGGCGCCCCCCTCCTTGTCCAATTCGGACTAGAGGGGGAGGGGGTGCGCGGCCTGCCCTAGCCGCCCCTCCTCTTCTCCACTAAGGCACATCTTGGCCCATTAAACTCCCCGGGGGGTTCCGGTAACCCCCCGATACTCCAGTATATGTCCGAAACTCCCTGAAACCATTCCGGTCTCCGAACATAGTCGTCCAATATATCAATCTTTATGTCACGACCATTTCCAGACTCCTCGTCATGTCCATGATCACATCCGGGACTCCAAACTACCTTCGGTACATCACAACACAAAAACTCATAATACAATCATCACCGAAACTTTAAGCGTACGGACCCTACGGGTTCGAGAACTATGTAGACATGACCGAGACATATCTCCGGTCAATAACCAATAGCGGAACCTGGATGCTCATATTGGATCCTACATTCTACGAATATCTTTATCGGTCAAACCACATAACAACATATGTTGTTCCCTTTGTCATCGGTATGTTACTTGCCCGAGATTCGATCATAGGTATCTCAATACCTAGTTCAATCTCGTTACCGGCAAGTCTCTTTACTCGTTCCGTAATACATCATCCCGCAACTAACTCATTAGTTACAGTGCTTGCAAGGCTTATAGTGATGTGCATTATCGAGTGGGCCCAGAGATACCTCTCCGACAATCAGAGTGACAAATCCTAATCTCGAAATATGCCAACCTAACAAGTACCTTCGGAGACACCTGTAGAGCACCTTTATAATCACCCAGTTACGCTGTGACGTTTGGTAGCACACAAAGTGTTCCTCCGGAAAATGGGAGTTGCATAATCTCATAGTCATAGGAACATGTATAAGTCATGAAGAAAGTAATAGCAACATACTAAACGATCAAGTGCTAAGCTAACGGAATGGGTCAAGTCAATCACATCATTCTCCTAATGATGTGATCCCGTTAATCAAATGACAACTCATGTCTATGGCTAAGAAACATAACCATCTTTGATTAACGAGCTAGTCAAGTAGAGGCATACTAGTGACACTCTGTTTGTCTATGTATTCACACATGTATCATGTTTCTTGTTAATACAATTTAAGCGTGAATAATAAACATTTATCATGATATAAGGAAATAAATAATAACTTCATTATTGCCTCTAGGGCATATTTCCTTCACATGCCTATAAATGGGGTGCCTCTCTTCCTCTCACACCCACAAGCCAGATCCGATCCATTCTCTCCAACTTCAAACACCCAACCGACCGAGCCCTCACCAAGCGAGGCCAAGTGAAGATGCAGTTCAACTGGCCGACCTTCAACCGTCCGCCTGTCATGCCGGAGTTGCGCTACCCATCGGGCGTGCTCGTGGAGAGGGAGCTCCATCTGTGGGCTATTTCATGGTGGAGGGGTTCCGTCGAACTCACCCACGCCTTCCTTAGAGCCGGCTATGCCCACCTCCCACGGGGCTCGCCTAGGATGTTCACCCTCAATGAGGTTCGTGACCGTGGCGGCATCCTCCTACTGCTCACGGTCACCTTCACCAACCCGTTTGACGCGCGCAAGCTCCTCGGCCAAGTCTTTTGGTGCGGCTGCGAGGCCATCTTCTTCACCGTGTACAACATCTACACCAACTACGAGAGTATCTTCCCCACTCCAGGCCAGATGCACTCCCTTCCCTACGTCGAGGAGGAGGATGTGTGAAGATGAAGACGGTGTTGAAGGGGTGCGCGACCAAGGTGGAAGAAGGAGGTCGAGATGAAGATGTTCAAGCTTGGAGTCAAGCTCGTCATGTTTCGTTTTTATTTTGTTGCTTTTCTATGTGGTGTCGTGTCGTGTCATGTTTCGTCATGTGTCTGTGAACTTATTATTGTAAGGGTATGGTGTGTTGCATCTTATCTAAGTTATTTGGGTTTATTATGTGTGTTAAAAAATGTCTGTGCCCAAACATATCATTTCTTCCCTAAACCATGTCATGAAGTTCGAGAACTTGTGCTTTTCATTAATGAAAATCGAAGGGGGTGAGAAGCCCTCTGTTTCATTCAAAAAAAATAAGTCATGAACTGACATGCAAATTTATTCCCTTTAAATCCTAAACCAAGTGCCACTCTAACCCTAAACCAAGTGCCACTCTAACCAAAATCATGTGGCAGTGCAAACATACGTTTTCAACCTTCCAACCCTCCAAAATTTCAGTGCAAAACAAAGGAAAACCACTCTCATGCGTGTGTAAACATTCACGGTCTTACTATTTTTTGACAAATTTCACGGTCTCACTATGTATACCTTCCTTCCCTACCCATGTCAAAGTCTTGCCATCTGTCCTAGCAGTTACCAGCGCAGCCCTAAACACCACAAACACACGCAGTCCTGGGTTCGAGTCCGCAGCCGCACCAATTTTTTGTGCATTTTCCACCCTTCATTTATTTGACAAATTATTTTTTCTCAATGTAATGCCCTTAAAAAATGTTCATTTATTTTGGCACCAGGTGTAAACCTCTACCAGAGCTGAGGCACATTTTCCGTGACATTTTGGTCTTTGATTTAAATCACAATGTATTTGAATTGGATTAATTAAATTGCTATTAAATATTTAACAGCTCCAAAAAAATTCTAATCTTAATTGTTTGGCTCTGTAATAATTCAATTAGCTTCCACAAAAAGTTTCAGCATTATAATTTACTGCCTAAATTTAATCAGAACAGAAAACAGAAAAACACGCAAGTGAACCCCCGAATGGGCCTAATTGGATGCAGTTGGCCCATTAGTCTAGCCTGCACTTGGCTCTACGCTCTGAATTTGGCCCAAGAGCAGACTTTTTTTGACAGAAAGGCAGAGCAGAGAGCTGCATTTCATTGATCAAAAGCTTCTGAATTCCTCATTTCTTCTCCTTTTTTCAACATATTTAAATGTTGGTCACTTCTTCTCTTTTTTTTTCAACATTTAAACAACTTTGACCAACGTTTAAACTAAGTGAATTTCTCATACAATTTCAAGATTACAAATTCCTCCATAATTCATGCCTTTCCATACATTTTCAACATTACAACCAGTGCGATTACCATACCTACAAATGCCCAAAAGTATTTGCAAATGGGTATTGGTAGTGCTTGATCTTCAAGCTTCCTAACCTTCTTCTTCAACATCCTAAGCTCAACAGCTAGCTCTCTGTCAGTGTGTGCTTCGCCCTCCATCTCTTCTTTCGGAGCTCGTCCTGCAGCCACTGCCGTTCGTGGCAGCATGCGCAACCATTCTTCATGCTCTTCTTGCAGTTCATTCATCAGAGTCTTGGCTAGAGCATCGACCCAAAGAAAGAAGCATGTCACCTGCATGAACACCAAACAGATCAACCCATTGCTCAAAGATCCCGACCACGAAAATGGTGCAATTGCCCCGATTATTACCCCATTCTCACTGTACACAAGTAGAACGGACGATTCTGATTCCTCGGTGTGTGAGAAACCCTCCGATCAATGCCCGCCCGGCACCGCGGACAGACGAAGACATGCATGTCCACACGCGCCCGGCTCTGCATCCGCGAGGTGGCGCGGAGCTTGAGGAAGACATGGAGCTCGGAGTCGAAGGGGATCTCAACGCCGCCGCGCCCTCCACGGCTAGCTTCCCACCGCCGCGCCCTCCACGACTAGCTTCCCATCGCCGTGCTCTCTGTCGCCGTGGTCACCGCCGCTATCGCCCGCTTATATAGCACACCCGCAACGGCTATCTACTCAACGACTCTCTGCTGGGTCCCACAAGCCACGCGTGCAACGCTCTGAATAAAATTGGCCATCTCTGCTGCCTGGTCCCACCTGTAAGGGCCGAGTCAAAAGGTTGACCTGACGAAGATGGCAGAGTTCACGGAACGAGTCGCTGTGCACGGACTAGGGGCAAAACTAAGCACAATTCGCATTTGAGGACAAAACTAAGTATATGGGCACCATTGAGGGAAAAAGGATAATTAACCCATAAAAATATGCCTTCAAGGGCTAGTCCTGAATGCTATGGGTTTTTTCAACGATTTTCATCAAGGATGCCGACCAATCACGCAGCGCAACCTGGCGGCGTACAACCACAACATCCGCTCCAGCCGTCCACTGAAAATGACACGACGGTGGTGATGTTCCCGATATTCCATGTATATGTGTGGCCTCTTCTGCAGCTTGCTGGCCTCCGAGGCATCTAGTACCTTCTGGGGCGGGCGGACATGTGCGCGGCAAGGTCCTGGTCTCCACTCTCCACTGTAACATCCCAAATTTTCAATTTGGAATGTTATACACTAGATCATCATTGCATATCATATTTATTGCATTTTGGTTGATCCTAGAAATTTTTCGCAACTCAAGGACCCTCGGAGAGAGTTGGGGATTTCGTATTTTCATATTTGAGTTGTCTCAAATTTTGAAAATAGGATCTTTTGATTTTATTTATTTTATCTTCAATTATTTCTGTTACAAAAATATGAGAGAGGGAATAAAATGACTTTCCCAAAATAAAGAAATATTGAGGATTTAATAAAAAAATCAAGCAAGATTTTATTTGATTTTATTTGCTATTTTATTTGAATTTAGGAAAAATGCGTGTTTTTCAAGATTGCATTTAGGCCCCAAATAAATGTTCATCCTGTGCAGCTTGATTTTAGAAGCTGGGGAAAATTTATTTCGGGATTTTTGGAGTCCGTTTAGTAGTCTTTTTTTTTCTGAGCGTAACTATTAAAAAAACGTAACCGACCTACGGGCCGTGTCCGACCCGGACACTAAGGCCCGTCCGGCTTTATAAGACGGGGAGGCCCAGCCGGAACCCCCCAAACCCTAGCCCCGCGCCCGCCGCCGCCGCCTTCGCCCCGCGCCGCCGCCTTCGCCCCGCGCTGCCGCCGCCTTGCCACGCCGCCGCCGCCTTCGCCCCGCCGCCACCGCCTTGCCGCCGACCGCCGCCGCCGCCGCCGGACTAGTCGCTGGAGTTGCCGGAGGTAGTTTTTTTTTAGTCACCGGTTTTTCCTGAAAAACCGTTCGGTTTTCCGACGGTTTTATTCGTTTTTTTAGTTTCGGTTTTTCTAAATAGATCGGTTTATTTAAATAGTGAGCGTTCGCCCGTTCGTTCGTTTTAACGACTGTTCGTTGTTTTCCTTTTTTTCCGGATTAAATCCGTGATTTTTCTGATCGCGATTTCTGATCCAATTTTTGTTTTAGTCTAACTTTTCGCTCGTTTATCGGAATCAGGCGATTCAAGCACCTGGAGTTTCACCTCGAAACCCTCTTTCCGATTAACCAACTCAAACAAGTTTTTGTCACTGTAAAAATTGCCTTAGATCCAGAATAGTAAACGAAGCCTGTTTCTTTTGCCGTTTGTCTTTCGCTGCTTCGTTCGATTTGATTCTTTTTGCCAACCGGAGTTCTTAAGTTGAACCTTCTGGTTAGATCTCTTATTTGAGTTTTACATGTGCATTAGTTGAGTACTTGTTGTATGCTTGTTTGTTTGCGATAGAGTACCCGGAGTGCGCCACTTGTTACTTCGAGTCGCTAGGTTTCCCGGATCATCAGCAAGGCAAGTAACACTTTGATCATACCTCCTACTACCCAGTTGTATTGCATTAGATCAATCCTTACACATTGCATGATTAGGATCTAATTAAATTATGGGTTTGGGAAGTAGTTGAGGTAGTACCTATTACCTGTTTATTATCAAACCTTTGGGAGTTACTTCTATGTTGCTTATTATGCCATGCTATGCTAGTAGACGTGGATTGGGTGAGTGTATCCATGACAGATGTGAGATTGTTAATTAATGGTTTATTTAAGGTGGCAACTTAAACACACATCTGGGTGGATTGAGGTACCTGGGTATTCCAGGATTGCCTGTTTTTCTTCATGGACTGCCACCCAGGCTCAAAGGGATCATGAGATTATTCATTCTAGAAACTTCCGTGTGCAGCCAGAAGCTATTATGGGCTCTAGCATAGTTGACTAAGTCGTGCGAACTCTTACAGTGGTAGACTAGCAGATGTAGGGGATGTAGGTGGTACGGTCTACCCATCGTAAGGTGCTAGCGCTTCTGAAAGACTATGTCTCGGTCATCCGTTTCTCAAACACCATGTAGTGCGAGAAATCCAACGGAGGAGATCGAGCCTTGTGGGGAAAAGTGCGCAAACCTCTGCAGAGTGTATAAACTAATCATGGTTAGCCGTGTCCCCGGTTATGGACATCTTGAGTATCTAGTACCTGGATTATCATGTGAATCTCAACATGTCACTATAAAATTTAATTTTGATGGGTTTGTTTAATGATGATGTTTAATTGGGATTGAGAATGCTGTCAACCATTCTCAATGTTTAACAACCACCATGATAGTTAAATAAATTTATTCCTTTGCAGTAGGGAAAAATTAGCTTTTCGCAAAACTGTAACCATAGAGCTTTCCACCAGCCGAATATGCATATAGAATAGTTGTTTCTTTCCGTTACTCTCTATGTGTTACATTGCCAGCATATTCCATGTGCTGACCCGTTTCGGGCTGCAACGTTAATGTTGCAGACATTTCAGACGGCGATTAAGGAGTTTTAGGTCGTGGTTCTATACTCAGTGATGCCATTGGAGTTGATGGACTCACTTATCTTCCATGCCTTCCAATGTTATCGTTATTAGATGGCCTTCAGCCATATTTATTGTAATAAGTTCTCTTTTGGAGACATTCGATGTAATAAGTGTGTGATTGCTACTCTGTTATAAATCCTTCAAGTACTGTGTGGTGTCAGCATTACTGATCCAGGGATGACACCGGAGCACAGAGATTGGACCGTTTGAGGTCTGGTCGCTACATCCACACCTCCCATCTCAGTGGTCCGGTGGGAGACTGCATCCTTGGGTTATATGTCGTTAGAGCATTTGTGACACCCCAAAATTTTGGCCTTGTTTTAATGCTTTAAAATTTTGCCAGGAAATTAAAAACCTTTATTTTCTGGGCACCCTTTTTATTTTTGAACCATTTTCTCCCTTGTTATTATGGAGTTTTTCCCCAAAGTGAAAACCTTTCAAATATGTTATTGGACTTGTTTAACCTCTCAAGAAAAACTTTTCTTTTATCAGTATAACTAATTACCTAATTAATTGCTTGATCTTTATTTTCTTGAAAAATGGTTTTTTCAAGGTTATATGGCCATATTTGAACTACAACCTTTTCATAAATTCACCTAAAATTCTAACCAAAATTTGGAGATGTCATGTGATGTTTTTAAATCACTTTTATACAAAAACATCTCTTATTCATGAAATATTTTGAGCTCTACACAGAATTTTTCTTCTCTGGTCCATAGTGCAATTTGCACTATAACCCATTTAAATAATTCTTTCTAGCCTCCACCAAAATTATGAGATGTTGGTAGTAGCATATGATTCAACTTTATGCAAAAATCTAATGATGTTATTTGAAAATTTTGAGTGAATCAACCTCATTTTCATTCTGGTCCAGCCTTGTGATTTCTACTACAACCCTATTTAATTTTGCTCCAATGATCTTGTGCTTTCTCCCACTTGTAGATAGCCCTACCAAACCCCTAAGTCCAGGAGCATGCACCCATTGGATTAATTTTGGTTCATGAAATAATGTCATTTATTTCCTGTCCAGAATTGTAGTTTTGCAAAACTTACACTAGCAAGTTTCTACTTTTGGCAAACTAACCTCACCACCCTCTTATTCATCTAAAGAGACCACCATATGGAGTTTTTGGCCACTCCAAGACCTGCCTAAGTGCCCTTAGCATTTTGTCAAACACCTGGAGAGCATGGCCAGATTTGACATGATCTTGAATTTGCATTGTGAACTTGGTCTCCTGACCTAACCACCTTGTCCCTTGATCACCCCACTATCCCTAACCTAGCCCTGTTTATCGCCAGCCTCTCCCGCAACCTCTAGCGTGCTCTGGCATTGTGTCGAGCACATCCCGTGCGTGCCCAGAGCGCGAGCAGAGCGTGCTTTTGGCACGCGTTTTGCACGTGCCGCGCCCGAGCCGACGCGTCGCGCCCCTGGCCTTGCCTCCACTGCAGAGCCACGCCACTCGCTCCCTTCTCAGCGCTACGCGCCAAGCCGCCCCTCTCCACGCCCGGCAGGCCAAGAGCTAGCCGCCGCAGCCGCCCGACAGCCTCTGCTCATGTCGGCGCCGCCGAGCCTTCCTCCGCTCGCCAGCTCGCCCTTGGAGCAGTAGCCGCTCGTCCGCTAGCTCCTGCCGCCATCCCCAGCCTCGCCACGATGCCCTGCAGCTACAGAATGGCGGTCGCCGGAGAGCTTATCCACGGCCGCCGCGGAACCGCCTTGGCTCGCCCATATAAGGAGCCCCGAGCTCATCTCCGCACGCAGGCAGTCCCAAGCCACCTCCCGAGGACCCCCATTGGCAGCCAATCGACCCGGGGAGGCCTCCTTCCTCATCTCCGGCAACCGCGGCCGCCGCCACTGCCCCGGCCATTCCGGCACCACCAGGGCCTCCCCCTCTCCGTTCTCTTCACCAGGAGCCTTCTCTTCCTCCCGCGAACACTTTCGCCTACTCGATTTTGATCGGGAACCACCGTAGCCCCAATCACACTCTGCTCCCGAAGCTCCCTCCGCCGCGAGACTCACCGCCGACGACCCCGTCCACCCCCGAGACCGTAACACCCACCGGCGGGACCGCCTCGACCCCCTGAGCCCGTGGATGGCTTCGGTTTCTCGAACGGAGCCGCCAATCGCCGGCGGCGATCGCCGGAGTTCCGCCTCCGCTCGGGACAGAGAAAGAGGAGGAAGAAGACTGGTCAAACCTGACTAGTGGGCCCCTTGGACCCACTGTCAGTGACCCTGCGCCTATCCACGTGGGTTAAGTGAAGGCGTAATCCGCCCAGTACGTTTCCCTCGCTCCGAAAGCGTATTCCTCTCTGAAACGTTTTTCTTTTTCCTGATTTTATTAAAAGCAGATTTTGACCACAACTTTGACTGCCTATAACTTTTTAAATATAACTCCAAATGAATTGATTCTTTTTCCTACATCTCTCAAATTCTGTCTAGTTTATTTTAAGATTTATTTTAAAATTTTCCAAACAAATTTTTCGTACTGTTTTTGAAATGTGTGTTAATTCAAATATATTTTTAAAATAGGATTTTGGAGAGAGAGAAGAAACTTTCAAAAGTTTTGGAGAGCACCTCACCCCTCCACAACTTAAAGGCAAGCATTCTGAACCCTGGCATAATGTTTTTGGTGTGTTATTTGACACGTTTATAACACCACCTTATTTCAGAGGACTTGTTATTTCATGTGACATGATCATTTGCATGGAAGCATATTAGTGATTTCCTTGCTGTTGGAAATGAATATAATTGTGATGGTAATCATCCTCATGTGCCTTGCATGCACGCCGGAAAGGAATCCGGGAAAGCCTCGGCCTTGGGTAGGCGTGAGCTTGTCGCCGGTCCCCGTCGGGACGGTTATGTCCGGTATGGCATGGTAAGGTACATTGAGTGGTGATTTCGTCGGTTGAAATATATTTGATATACATGTCATGCAGGGAACTTATAAACCTCCTGAGTCGACCGCAGATCGAGTCTTGTTCCAGTAACCCCCATACTTGCCTCGTACTACCACTCGTCCCTGCCGCAGGTAGGGTACGGTTCAGTAAGTCGTCAACCCCTTTCCAGCACACACCGTACAGAGAGGCCATGGTGGAAGATATCGGTTGTAGCCGGTAGGCAGGCCACCTGGTCCGGGGGCATGGGTGTTTCCGGTTGGGACCGAGAGGGGAGGCCACCCCTTAGAGCGCGCGATATAAATTTGATCCCATGCTACGCGAGGTTGTAGCCTCCCCACTTAGAGTTTGCTTGACAGGTGTCGTGGGTGATTCCAGACACCGATGAGTTAAGCTGGTGTGTGCAAGTTAGGCGTGTTTTCAACTAAAAGACCGTAAACGGAATTAGTCCCGATGGACTAAAGGAATCCGTTACTCGTGGGTAAAGAGTACACCCTCTGCAGAGATTATAACCTATTCGAATAGCCGTGTCCATGGTTAAGGATTACAGTCTGGGATGGGTCAAGTGTTGGTCTTAGTGTCGGTCTTCGGAGGAGAGATTGTTAAACCAGAACTTGGACCGTGACTTGTGACTCGTGAAGATTATGATTATTATCTTGTGATGGACTAACCCGTTGCATTATTTATATTATCGAGTATCCCTGGACGGTTCTACCTCCTGGATATTCATTGTGATTATTTATCTTGTAAGCCCTTTATGTGGTGTCGCTCAGACGCCCGACTGTGGCATTTCTTTTAAAGCCCTTTATGTGGTGTCGCTCAGACGCCCGACTGTGGCATTTCTTTTAAAGCCCTTTATGTGGTGTCGCTCAGACGCCCGACTGTGGCATTTCTTTTAAAGCCCTTTATGTGGTGTCGCTCAGACGCCCGACTGTGGCATTTCTTTTAAAAGCCCTTTATGTGGTGTCGCTCAGACGCCCGACTGCGGCATTTTATTCCCACTCTATTACTACTTATTCATATTGCATGAAAATAACCTGCTTGCATGCATAAAAGATGTTTTATTTATGACCGACGATGTGAACATGGAATTTTTTTTAGTGCATGATTATCAATTATATTATACCTGTGTTCTTAATGTTTGCGAGTACATTCAGAGTACTCACTGGCTTGTCCCTGGCTATTGTCTTGGCCAGATTGCTTGCTTGGAGAGGAGCGTGGCGATGACAGCCTCGGGACCTAAGCAACGGTGATAGCAGCCTCGCGAAGATAGGAGTTAACCTGGTCAGCAATTCCTGTGGGAAATGGAGTCCCATAGACACTGATGTCTCACAAACCGCTTCCGCCATCGACCACTAGAAACCCAATTGTTGTACTCACAGGCCAGAATGGTCTTGTACTACATATGTTGTATTTTGCTTGGAATTTCTGTATCAAGTTGGAGCCTCATCAGCTAACATGTTGGAAATATGCCCTAGAGGCAATAATAAAAGTATTATTATTATATTTCTGTGATCATGATAATTGTCTTTATTCATGCTATAACTGTATTATCCGGAAATCGTAATACACGTGTGAATACATAGACCATAATATGTCCCTACTAAGCCTCTAGTTGACTAGCTCGTTGATCAACAGATAGTCATGATTACCTGGCTATGGACATTGGATGTCATTGATAACGGGATCACATCATTAGGAGAATGATGTGATGGACAAGACCCAATCCTAAGCATAGCACAAAGATCGTGTAGTTCGTTTGCTAGAGCTTTTCCAATGTCAAGTATCTTTTCCTTTGACCATGAGATCGTGTAACTCCCGGATACCGTAGGAGTGCTTTGGGTGTATCAAACGTCACAACGTAACTGGGTGACTATAAAGGTGCATTACAGGTATCTCCGAAAGTGTCTGTTGGGTTGACACGGATCGAGACTGGGATTTGTCACTCCGGATAACGGAGAGGTATCACTGGGCCCACTCGGTAATACATCATCATTATGAGCTCAAGGTGACCAAGTGGTTGATCACGGGATCATGCATTACGGTACGAGTAAAGTGACTTGCTGGTAACGAGATTGAACAAGGTATTGGGATACCGACGATCGAGTCTCGGGCAAGTAACATACTGATTGACAAAGGGAATTGTATACGGGGTTGATTAATCCTCGACATCGTGGTTCATCCGATGAGATCATCGTGGAGCATGTGGGAGCCATCATGGGTATCCAGATCCCGCTGTTGGTTATTGACCGAAGAGTCGTCTCGGTCATGTCTGCTTGTCTCCCGAACCCGTAGGGTCTACACATTTAAGGTTCGGTGACGCTAGGGTTATGAAGATATGTATATGCAGAAACCCGAATGTTGTTCGGAGTCCCGGATGAGATACCGGATGTCAGGAGGAGTTCCGGAATGGTCCGGAGGTAAAGAATTATATATAGGAAGTGCTGTTTCGGCCATCGGGACAAGTTTCGGGGTTATCGGTATTGTACCGGGACCACCGGAGGGGTCCCGTGGGCCCACCGGGTGGGGACACCTGTCCCGGGGGGCCACATGGGCTGTAGGGGGTGCGCCTTGGCCTTCATGGGCCAAGGGCACCAGCCCTACTAGGCCCATGCGCCTAGGGTTTCCACCACGGAGGAGTCCAAGTGGTGGAAGGCACCCCGAGGTGCCTTGGGGGGGGAGGGAAACCCTCCCCTGGCCCCCGCACCTAGGATATCAGATCTCCTAGGCTGCGCAACCCCCCCCCCTTGGCCCTCCTATATATAGTTGAGGAGAGGGAGGACTTCATACCTCAGCCTTTGGTGCTTCCTCTCTCCCCGTTACGTCTCTCTCTCGTAGTATAGGCGAAGCCCTGCTACTGTGACGCCCTGCATCCACCACCACGCCGTCGTGCTGCTGGATCTTCATCAACCTCTCTTCCCCCCTTGCTGGATCAAGAAAGGAGGAGACGTCATCCGTTCTGTACGTGTGTTGAACGCGGAGGCACCGTCCGTTCGGTGCTAAGATCATCGATGATTTGAATCACGTCGTGTTCGACTACATCATCCCCGTTCTTTGAACGCTTCCGCTCGCGATCTACAAGGTACGTAGATGCATCTAATCACTCGTTGCTAGATGAACTCCTAGATGGATCTTGGTGAAACCGTAGGAAAATTTTTGTTTTCTGCAACGTTCCCCAACAGTGGCATCATGAGCTAGGTCTATGCGTAGTTCTCTTGCACGAGTAGAACACAAAGTAGTTGTGGGCGTTGATTTTGTTCAATATGCTTGCCGTTACTAGTCTTATCTTGATTCGGCGGCATCGTGGGATGAAGCGGCCCGGACCGACCTTACACGTACTCTTACGTGAGACAGGTTCCACCGACTGACATGCACTAGTTGCATAAGGTGGCTAGCGGGTGTCTGTCTCTCCTACTTTAGTCGGATCGGATTCGATGAAAAGGGTCCTTATGAAGGGTAAATAGCAATTGGCATATCACGTTGTGGTTTGCGTAGGTAAGAAACGTTCTTGCTAGAAACCCATAGCAGCCACGTAAAACATGCAAACAACAATTAGAGGACGTCTAACTTGTTTTTGCAGGGTATGCTATGTGATGTGATATGGCCAAAAGGATGTGATGAATGATATATGTGATGTATGAGATTGATCATGTTCTTGTAATAGGAATCACGACTTATGTCGATGAGTATGACATACAAGAGCCAGACCAAGATGGAGATCAAAGGAGCTATGATATTCCATCATGTCACTATATTATTTTTACATATGTTTATTCATTTTCATCTTGTTTACTAAACACGTAGGTAGTAATAAGTAATCCCTCATAAACAATTGTCTCAATAAGTTTCTCCCTACTTAGTACCACTACAGTTTCGCGCTTAAAGACCCTTAACTGGCTGGCATAGATCCTCATTCATCAACGGATTGTAGCACGTTTATACACAAGCAAAACACTTAGGGTTTAACTACTGAACTAGCATGTACAACAATGGCCTCGGAACCAGAACTAAATATATCTAGTAAATGATCCAACATGAATGTTCACCGACATAAATGACGACCATCCAGTGTTATAATCACACGTTATGTCGATTGATCAGTTTAATAGATCTGCACGTTAGTGGGATGTCTAATATCTGAAGTGGATTCATTTAATTAAATTATTAGAATGAATTAATTATCAGAACTTATCTAAAAATCTTTACAATATCTCCTGTAATCATCCTATGGCAAGTTGTATTCATTCAACGCGTCTAGAGAAATACCACGCTGAGACATGCAGCACATATTACGACTGTCCGGACTGAATCATCCTCAAATAAAGCTGCCAGAAATATACATCCATAAAAAAAAGCAACTAGAAAAAAAAAGGATTCAAAACAAAAAATACACAAAATATAAAAACAAAACATAACTCAAGAAAAGACACACTCCCTGAGACTCACCTCCCCTCAGCTTCATGCCATGCTCAGGTCCTAGCCGCGCCCCGCTCCCACACTAAGCGTTCTGAACCCATCGCCTATGACATTCTCCCAAAGCCTAAAATGGTTTTTCAAGCTCATGCCCAGGGTCGAGAATATGAAGTCTCCAAGTTCTTCAGCTTGTAAGATGGAGGAAAATAGTTCTGTCAGTGAGCACATACTCACTATGTCTGGGTTACATAACCGCTTGACTCAGCTGGGAGTTAATCTCCCGGATGACGCGGTCATTGACAGAATCCTTCAGTCGCTTCCACCGAGCTACAAGAGCTTTGTGATGAACTTCAATATGCAGGGGATGGAAAAGACCATTCCTGAAGTATTTGCTATGCTGAAATCAGCAGAGGTAGAAGTCAAAAAGGAACATCAAGTGTTGATGGTGAATAAAACCACTAAGTTCAAAAAGGCAAGGGTAAGAAGAACTTCAAGAAGGATGGCAAGGGAGTTGCCGCGCCCGGTAAGCAAGCTGCCGGGAAGAAGCCAAAGAATGGACCCAAGCCCGAGACTGAGTGCTTTTATTGCAAGGAGTGGTCACTGGAAGCGGAACTGCCCCAAATACTTAGCGGACAAGAAGGCCGGCAACACAAAGGTATATGTGATATACATGTAATTGATGTGTACCTTACCAGTACTCGTAGTAGCTCCTGGGTATTTGATACCGGTGCGTGCTCACATTTGTAACTCAAAGCAGGAGCTGCGGAATAAGCGGAGACTGGCGAAGGACGAGGTGACGATGCGCGTCAGGAATGGTTCCAAGGTCGATGTGATCGCCGTCGGCATGCTACCTCTACATTTACCTACGGGATTAGTTTTAAACCTCAATAATTGTTATTTAGTGCCAAGTTTGAGCATGAACATTGTATCAGGATCTCGTTTAATACGAGATGGCTACTCATTTAAATCCGAGAATAATGGTTGTTCTATTTATATGAGAGATATGTTTTATGGTCATGCTCCGATATGGTTTATTCTTAATGAATCTCGAGCGTAATGCTACACATATTCATAGTGATACCAAAAGATGTAAGTTGATAATGATAGTCCCACATACTTGTGGCACTGCCGCCTTGGTCACATAGGTGTCAAACGCATGAAGAAGCTCCATGCAGATGGACTTTTAGAGTCTCTTGATTACGAATCATTTGACACGTGCGAACCATGCCTCATGGGTAAATGACCAAGACTCCGTTCTCAGGAACAATGGAGCGAGCAACCAACTTATTGGAAATCATACATACTGATGTGTGCGGTCCAATGAGTGTTGAGGCTCGCGGTGGCTATCGTTATGTTCTCACCCTCACTGATGACTTGAGTAGATATGGGTATATCTACTTAATGAAACACAAGTCTGAAACCTTTGAAAAGTTCAAGGAATTTCAGAGTGAGGTTGAGAATCAACGTGACAGGAAAATCAAGTTTCTACGATCAGATCGTGGAGGAGAATACTTGAGTCACGAATTTGGCACACACTTAAGAAAATGTGGAATAGTTTCACAACTCACGCCGCCTGGAACACCTCAGCGTAATGGTGTGTCCGAACATCGTAATCGCACTCTATTGATATGGTGCGATCTATGATGTCTCTTACCGATTTACCGCATGTCATTTTGGGGCTATGCTTTAGAGACTGCCGCATTCACTTTAAATAGGGCTCCGTCGAAATCCGTTGAGACGACACCGTATGAATTATGGTTTGAGAAGAAACCTAAGCTGTCGTTTCTAAAAGTTTGGGGATGCGATGCTTATGTCAAGAAACTTCAACCTGAAAAGCTCGAACCCAAGTCGGAAAAATGCGTCTTCAATAGGATACCCTAAAGAAACTATTGGGTATACCTTCTACCTCAGATCCGAAGGCAAGATCTTTGTTGCCAAGAATGGATCCTTTCTAGAGAAAGAGTTTCTCTCGAAAGAAGTAAGTGGGAGGAAAGTAGAACTTGATGAAGTATTACCTCTTGAACCGGAAAATGGCGCGACTCAAGAAAATGTTCCTGAGGTGCCTGCACGGACTAGAGAGGAAGTTAATGATGATGATCAAGATACTTCTGATCAAGCTCCTACTGAAATTCGAAGGTCCACAAGGACACGTTCCGCACCAGAGTGGTACGGCAACCCTGTCTTGGAAATCATGTTGTTAGACAATGGTGAACCTCCGAACTATGAAGAAGCGATGGCGGGCCCGGATTTCGACAAATGGCTAGAACCCATGAAATCCGAGATAGGATCCATGTATGAAAACGAAGTATGGACTTTGACTGACTTGCCCGTTGAGCGGCGAGCCATAGAAAATAAATGGATCTTTAAGAAGAAGACAGACGCGGATGGTAATGTGACCATCTATAAAGCTCGGCTTGTCGCTAAGGGTTATCGACAAGTTCAAGGGGTTGACTACGATGAGACTTTCTCACCGGTAGCGAAGCTGAAGTCCATCCGAATCATGTTAGCAATTGCCGCATTTTATGATTATGAAATATGGCAAATGGATGTCAAAACGGAATTCCTTAATGGTTTCCTTAAGGAAGAATTGTATATGATGCAGCCCGAAGGTTTTGTCGATCCTAAGAATGCTGACAAGGTGTGCAAGCTCCAACGCTCGATTTATGGGCTGGTGCAAGCGTCTCGGAGTTGGAACATTCGCTTTGATGAGATGATCAAAGCGTTTGGGTTTACGCAGACTTATGGAGAAGCCTGTGTTTACAAGAAAGTGAGTGGGAGCTCTGTAGCATTTCTCATATTATATGTAGATGACATACTTTTGATGGGAAATGATATAGAACTCTTGGACAACATTAAGGCCTACTTGAATAAAAGTTTTTCAATGAAGGACCTTGGAGAAGCTGCTTATGTATTAGGCATCAAGATCTACAGAGATAGATCAAGATGCCCCATAGGTCTTTCACAAAGCACATACCTTGATAAGATATTGAAGAAGTTCAATATGGATCAGTCTAAGAAGGCGTTCTTGCCTGTGTTGCAAGGTGTGAAATTGAGCTCAGCTCAATGTCCGACCACGGCAGAAGATATAGAAGATATGAGTGTCATCCCCTATGCCTCAGCCACAGGTTCTATTATGTATGCCATGCTGTGTACCAGACCTGATGTAAACCTTGCCGTAAGTTCGGTAGGTAGGTACCAAAGTAATCCCGGCAAGGAACACTGGACAGTGGTCAAGAATATCCTGAAGTACCTGAAAAGGACTAAGGAAATGTTTCTCGTTTATGGAGGTGACAAAGAGCTCGTCGTAAAAGGTTACGTCGACGCTAGCTTCGACACAGATCTGGATGACTCTAAGTCACAAACCGGATACATGTATATTTTGAATGGTGGGGCAGTGAGCTGGTGCAGTTGCAAGCAGAGCGTCGTGGCGGGATCTACATGTGAAGCGGAGTACATGGCAGCCTCGGAGGCAGCACATGAAGCAATTTGGGTGAAGGAGTTCATCACCGACCTAGGAGTCATACCCAATGCGTCGGGGCCAATCAAACTCTTCTGTGACAACACTGGACCTATTGCACTTGCCAAGGAGCCCAGGTTTCACAAGAAGACGAGGCACATCAAGCGTCGCTTCAACTCCATTCGTGAAAATGTTCAAGATGGAGACATAGATATTTGTAAAGTACATACGGACCTAAATGTAGCAGATCCGTTGACTAAACCTCTCCCTAGAGCAAAACATGATCAACACAAGAATTCCATGGGTGTTCGATTCATCACAATGTAACTAGATTATTGACTCTAGTGCAAGTGGGAGACTGTTGGAAATATGCCCTAGAGGCAATAATAAAAGCATTATTATTATATTTAGTTGTTCATGATAATTGTCTTTATTCATGCTATAATTGTGTTATCCGGAAATCATAATACATGTGTGAATAATAGACACCAACATGTCCCTAGTAATCCTCTAGTTGACTAGCTCGTTGATCAACAGATAGTCATGGTTTCCTGACTATGGACATTGGATGTCATTGATAACGGGATCACATCATTAGGAGAATGATTTGATGGACAAGACCCAATCCTAAACATAGCATAAGATCGTATAGTTCGTTTGCTAGAGTTTTCCAATGTCAAGTATCTTTTCCTTAGACCATGAGATCGTGTAACTCCCGGATACCGTAGGAGTGCTTTGGGTGTGCCAAACGTCACAACGTAACTGGGTGACTATAAAGGTATACTACGGGTTTCTCCGAAAGTGTCTATTGGGTTGACGCGGATCAAGACTGGGATTTGTCACTCCGTATGACGGAGAGGTATCACTGGGCCCACTCAGTAATGCATCATCATAATGAGCTCAAAGTGACCAAGTGTCTGGTCACGGGATCATGCATTACGGTACGAGTAAAGTGACTTGCCGGTAACGAGATTGAACGAGGTATTGGGATACCGATGATCGAATCTCGGGCAAGTAGCATACCGATTGACAAAGGGAATTGTATACGGGATTGATTGAATCCTCGACATCGTGGTTCATCCGATGAGATCATCGAGGAGCATGTGGGAGCCAACATGGGTATCCAGATTCCACTGTTGGTTATTGACCGGAGAGCGATCTCGGTCATGTCTACATGTCTCCCGAACCCGTAGGGTCTACACACTTAAGGTTCGGTGATGCTAAGGTTGTAGGGATATGTATATGTAGTAACCCGAATGTTGTTCGGAGTCCCGGATGAGATCCCGGACATCACGAGGAGTTCCGGAATGGTCCGGAGGTAAAGAATTATATATAGGAAGTACTATTTCGGGCATCGGGACAAGTTTCGGGGTCACCGGTATTGTACCGGGACCACCGGAAGGGTCCCGGGGGTCCACCGGGTGGGGCCACCTGCCCCAGGGGGCCACATGGGCTGTAGGGGGTGCGCCTTGGCCTATATGGGCCAAGGGAACCAGCCCCAAGAGGCCCATGTGCCTAGGGTTCAAGAAGGGAAGAGTCCCAAAGGGAGAAGGCACCTCCTAGGTGCCTTGGGGAGGAGGGATTCCTCCCCTTGGCCGCACCCTCCTAGGAGATTGGATCTCCTAGGGCCGGCGCCCCCCCTTGGCCCTCCTATATATAGTGGGGGAATGGAGGACTTCTTACCCCAGGCCTTTGGTGCCTCCCTCTCCCTCTCCAACACCTCCTCCTCCTCCATAGAGCTTGGCGAAGCCCTGCCGGAGTACTGCAGCTCCACCACCACCACGCCGTCGTGCTGCTGCTGGAGCCATCTTCCTCAACCTCTCCTTCCCCTTGATGGATCAAGAAGGAGGAGACGTTACGCTGACCGTATGTGTGTTGAACGTGGAGGTGCCGTCCGTTCGGCGCTAGGATCTCCGATGATTCGGATCACGTCGAGTACGACTCCCTCATCCCCGTTCTTTGAACGCTTCCGCTCGCGATCTACAAGGTACGTAGATGCATCCAATCACTCGTTGCTAGATGAACTCATAGATGGATCTTGGTGAAACCGTAGGAAATTTTTTTGTTTTCTGCAACGCTTCCCCAACAAGAGGGCGAGAGAGTGTGAAGAGAGCAACTACAAGCACCGAGGCTCCAGCGTGTATATATATACTGGAGAGAGAGTGTGAAGCGTGCAAACCCTAGAAAACATTTTGACCAGTCAAAGAATCCTCCTGGCACAAATTATGCTCAAGTGTAGTTATCGAACCCGAGACCTCAAGTTTGATGAGCGAACAGGCTAACCAGCTACACAACCCTCCCGTTATGTTCAACGAGAGGGAAATAACCTTTTATACATTCCTGCATTCGTGTGACAAGCATGCCGTGTTTTTTTGTGTGTGTGGGAGTCATTGGGATTTCAATCATAATCGTGTCATGTGGCTTTGGTGGTAAGACTATCCACAGTGGTGCAGAAATAATGCAGCCTTAGTCACCTTACCTCTCTCCACGTAGTACGTTGGGTCCCACCAGTCAGAGGGTGAAACAAACAAATTAATAAGAAAAATTAAAAGCGCCAGCGGTGTATCTTACCTCACACATCTCGCTACTGCTCGGGAACACTGTCCAATTGATCCCTCTGTTCGCTCACGTACTATTTTAAGTGAATCCTTATTATAACATGCACACAAATTTTGGCACTTGTATTCGACTTAAGTCAGTGTGCCACCGTATCTCGTATACTTACTACTCCCTCCGTCTAGGTGTAATAAGTCACGTTAGAAGGTGCAACGGGACCAAGGAGCGCGCGTGCGCGTGTGTGTGTGTGTGTGTTAACACCATGTGTGTGTTAGAGAGAGCGACAGATCGACCTACTCCTACAAGAGAGATGTTGTGTAGTGTACGATTTTAGCCGCGAGAGTCGGTGCATCCTCTCGTTTCCGGGCGTGTCCGGTAGGGACATGCGGACAGCTGCCACGCCCGCTCCTGACCAGCCTGGCCCACCCAAAGCCCCTCCATCGCCCGCGCGCGCTTCCCGCCCGAAACGGTCAGCGCCGCTCCAAAGAATCGGTGCCGCATTCATGCCCGGGCAGAGCGGACGCGACCTCTCACTGGCGCAAGAGTGATGGTTGCTTCGTCCGTCCAACTTACTGCTGGGTCTATGTGATTTGACAGCTCATTGGTCTTTATTACTGAGGTGGTAGGACTGCTGGATGTCCCACGCTTTCGGCGAAAGGAGGTATACTACTACTAGATTACAATTTTCTCCATTCTTACAGCGGAGGCGTGCAAGAGCAGTGAAAACACAGGCTCAGTGATTACATGGCCCACCTCACACTATCACCGTGCGACACCTAACTCTTTACATAGTACTCCCTCCGTTCCTAAATATTACTAGATGAGTCCCGCGCGTTGGCGCGGAACAACGGTATATCTCTCTGCGCAAAATTATCGATTTCATAGAACAAAAAAAACTCTATAACCGCATGACAAATGTGGTAGCCAAACTAAATAAACTCCCATCATCATTTAGATCATCCCACGTAAGGAAAAAAGATCAGCCAACTCCTACTGCATAATGGGATTATATTTTTCTTTTTGACATGTTAATGGGACTTAAAAGCTCACTTACATGCATGCTACCGGTGCATGCTTGCATGCAGACATGTTGATGTGATTTAAAACCCACTCACATGCATGTGCCACGGTATTTCTGCATGCATGTGGCTTAGTGCAGAGCCTCTCAACGTCAAGATCAGATGGCTATTATGGACTGATTTACTTCATCTAACGGCTACATCAATTTTGATGACGTGGCTCAAGGAGAGGATAGAGAATTCCTAGTAGTGGGGGCTAGCTATTACTAGTAGATATAAGTCTTTGTAGAGATTCCACTACATACGGAACAAAATGAATGAATCTACACTTAAAATGCATCTATATACATCCGCATGTGGTTCATGGTGAAATCTCTACAAAGACTTATATTTAGGAACGAAGGAAAGTACTAGTATAGTACGTTACTTGTAATTTATCAGCGAATAAATTTTTGTACAATGCTATGAAGCTTCCAGCTTCTGTTACATTGTAGTCCAAGTTGCCCGTTGCCAACATTCATCAAATTACAAAGGACTAACATGCGCTGCTATTGCATCTCAATGATTGACAGATCATAGCAAATATGTACTCCCTCCGTTCCAAAATAAGTTTCTCAACTTTGTGCAAACTTTAGTACAAAGTTGTACTACTACTAAAGTTGACACTTATTTTGGAACAGAGGCAGCTAAAGAAAAAAACTGATCCATGCAGTCCCTAGCCCTTGAACCGTGAACCCTGACCAGGCTTCAATTTGCTGGCAACGTTCGAGCTTCCTAATAAATGAAGTTTGCAACCTTTTGACCATCGGATCATTTTGTGCAGTTTCACCAAAATCGAGATGAGCATCCCTGTGGCAAAGAAATTGAACAAGCGTGATTAGAATAAGATTACTGGGACTAGTTGATGAGACATAAACTCATCACAAATACAGTACGTAGAAGCCAGTAGAGGTATGTGCGGGGCAAAGAAGTAGAGAAATATCCACAGGGAGTGATGTGGGCAGCTGGAGCAGTGGTGCAAGCCGGCTGTAAAGGGAGTTGTACCTGAGGGACGTAGCTCAACCTTGAGGAGGGCGGCGGGAGGCGGCAACTGCCCATGTCACGGCAGTGAGCAAGGGACGAAGGCAACCTCACCGGCTTTGTGAGAGAGAACGGCAGGGACCCCTGATCGGGACGTGCCGACAGTGGGTTTTCACCGTCGGCGATGGCCACCGCATCTACACTAAGAACGTGATCCGCCGGGATGTTAGAGATGTGGCCACAGTCGTTTTGTGCGAGAGAGTGTGAAGAGAGCAACCCCAGCAAGCAACCGTGTAGGCTGGCCCGTCCTGACTATGTATATAGTGGAGCGGTTTCCTTTTCTCTCCATATGAACCTATCATATTGCGTACGTGCCACTGAAGAAAAAAAACTTTATTTATAAATGACGCGGCACCTACTACTCGTTCTCCTATAACCTTGCGCTTGGCATCTCCAAAATATTAACCTTGCGATTGGCTCTTCGCCTCTTCAGGAAGTCGAGCAATAATGGTAGTGCAGTATATATCGTTCTGGCTATATGAGACCGAATGAATTGCTGCACGTCCACCACGTGGGCGAGGGTCGAGGGGCGAGGGAGAGTGCTACATACGGAGCAAAATGAGTGAATCTACACTCTAAAATACGTCTATATACATCAGTGTTTGGAGTATGTACTAGTAGTTCATATTGAAATCTACTAAAGGACATATATATTCCAAACAATATGATATAATCTCTATAACCAAGGTAGTAGGGACGAGGAGTAAACGGAGGGAGTAGTAAATTTTTCTCTCGTCCCGCGAGCCACCGCGCGCATGGGCGAGGGAGCGGGCGTAAGGCGTAGTAAGCAAGCTTCACCTCCTGCGAGCCACCGCGCCATGGGCGGGGGAGACGGCGTACTAAGCAAGCTTCTCCTCGTTCTGCGAGTTGACGGGACACATCAAAAGTACTCCAGTGTATAGAGCCTTGCCTCTAAGGTAGGCCCCACATGGTTTGCCTCTTTTTTTAACATAACACGTCAAGTCGCAATTTGTTTGTTCACCCGTGGTAGACGATCCTCCCTCCACCAAGTGGACAACCAGTACACGTGCCAAATTACCACGTGGGCTGCCTTTTTCATACAGAAATGAGCTCCACCGTGTACCCTGCGCGGGTGTGGTTGGGAAAGAGATGGGAGTACGTGCACCGTGCATGCACCTCTTCTCTTCGTGCCCCCCCCCTACGTGGGTGTGTGTGAGAGATACAAACCGCGTTCGTGAGTGTTTTTTGTTTTGGGGTGGGGGTGGGGGGGTTGATTTCGTGAATTATTTGTGGGAATATGTGTCGATGACATCTCAAACAAAATTTTGCATGCAATGTGTGTGAAATGGAGGCCTATCCATATCATACATAGAGGGTCGGGCAATCCACGAGAAGAGAGGGAGGGGTCATAGCTATCGATAGAGTCGAAGAGAGGATCAAGTGGGTGGGTGCGAGATCGATGAAGAGAGCCATCGAAATTGTGTGTGTGTACAAGTCAAAGATATAGGGCGACTGGCCTACCGGAACGTTAGAGGGCACACGTCAAGTTTGTGTGTGGCAGGGAGACATGACTAGAGCGCTCGATGTATCGGTGTGTGTGGGGGGAGGGGGTGGTGGGAGGGGTAGGCAGAGGCCTAACTATAGAGGTAGAACGACTCGTATATGTGTTGAGAAGGAGAGACCCAGCTATGTCTTGAGGGAGATCGGTCGACATCCATACATAACTGAAGGACGGGAAATATGATGGGAGAGAGAGAGGAAGAGAGAGAGGGAGGGAGAGGGAGGGAGAGGGGTAGAGTGCTGGATGGGTGATGGAGTTGCTTCTCGAAGATGGTGGGAGAGGCCTACTAGACAAACTGAGGGTGGAACTGCAATGTTATCAATAAGAGTGGGGATGTGTTTCTGTGTGTGCCTGTGCGTGATAGATCTGTCGGGACGCATCCATGGATGATGAAGGGGAACCATGTGTTTGGTAAGCAAACCTAACTAGATCGGTAGATCAATTGTTGTTTGTCGGAGGAAGGGAGAGACACAACTAATGAGGTAGATCGATTGACGTGTGGGTAAAAACGAGTTATAAGGACCTAGCTAGCTATATGTATAGCGAGAGATCGGTCGGTGTACGTCCATTTGTTAGAGGCAAATAAGGCCCAGCGAGACGGATAGACAGAGAGAATGGAGCTAGGAGGTGGTGCGAGAGGCCCAACTACTAGCTAGATAGGGGGAGGAGTGTGCGGTTGTGAGAGCGATGAAAAGAGGGGCGAGAGTTTACACGTGTGTCTGACCGTATGAGAGACACGAGGCAAGGACACATAAAGGAGGAGATTGAAGGTGTGTTTGTATGTTGTAGGCAGGCATCGCTGGAGAGGTTTATCGATCGGTGTGTGTCGGAAAGGAGTTGTGGAGACTCTGGGAGAACGACCTAAAGAAAAAAATGAATGTGCCCGGTGGATAGAATGCCGAGGGAGGGGGAGGGCGAGGAGGGCGTGTGCATGCACGAGAGAAAGTTAGTGGTAGCTACAAAGGTTAGAGGATTGTGTGGGTGTAAGAGACTAACAAAGATCATAATTTGATATGAAAGCGGATTCATATATTTGAATAGGAGATCATAGTGTTTTAAACATTGCATGCATGAATATAGCGGTGATACACGTGCTGTGCACATGTTATACCATAATGTGATAATGCATGGCGTTTGCAACTCACAGCTAAATGCCGAACAATCTAAACCATACTATACATCAAACAATCTCACATTTTATTTGAATTTGTGATAATGTGTGGCGTTTGCAGCTTACAACTAAATATCGAACAATCTAAACAATACTATATATCGAACATTCTCACATTTTATTTGAATTTGTGGTAATGTGTGGTGTTTGCAACTCACATCTAAATACTTGTAGGCGTAGGGGGCGGGGCACCATACATAATGTGATAAACACATTATACATATGAGACATGGTTTAGATTATGAAGATCTAGCTAGAGCTAGAAATGTAATGTGATTTGAAATCAAAATAAAGTGGATTCAAAAAATCTAGTTCAAGTTCATATAGTACACATAGTTCATATGTAACTCGAGACTAATCATGTGGTGTGCTGTGAAGATAATATCAAACGATGGTTTAACTTGACAATAATGATGATTGTAGATCTTATATATTAAAACAGAGAAACGAATTCAAATGCTTTGACTTCACAACAATCATTACTGTAGATCTTATTCAAATAGAGAAACGAATTCAAATTTAGTTCATATTGAAGCGGTAGTATATACGTTTGGAATGCACTAAAACGTTCATTTGAGTAGTAGGCTGCATGCATTATACACGTAGCGAAATATTTTAATTGAACATAACATGAATTCAAAGTTTTGAATGACATTTGTAGTGCGCATTGATTTGGTACAGTACACGTTAGGCTTGTCCGGAAATTTCAACCGCGCCTTGTTAGCCCGAAATATTTAAGATATATCTTTGTCTCGTTGTGCTCCGACAACTCCCTCCATCTCAACCCGCGCCTTGCTATTCCGAAATTACAACACGCGCGAAAACTCCCACCTCCTGTGAAATCCCGACACGCGAAATGCCCGTGGTACCCCTGAACCGAAAGAACCGCCTCAAATCGGTGGGGGTACTTTCGTAACTTACCCCACATTTTAGACAAGCGCGTCTCTAAGCCATGGTTCCCCACTGCCATCCCATCCGCCCACCCATTCGTACACCGAGGCCGCGAAAACCGCGACGAAACCCCACACCCTGCTCCGTCCGCCACCCAGCCGGAGCCTCTTCCGACGACGTCGTCCACAGCAACACCTCGACGTCCCTCATCCACCGTACCGGATGAGGATCTCGTCGTCGATCTCATCGTCCCGCCGGTTCAGCCACCCCGTCCTCCACCTCCAAGGAGCTACCCCGACGTTCCCCTCGTCTTTCGCGCCACCTCCATTCCCACACCGCCGTCTTCACCTGCACCACCGGAAGAGCATCATCATCACCGTTTCCTCGGATGAAGCTGCGGCCTAATCGGCGCCACCAAAGAGGTTGTACACTAATCGCGCATTTTCTTCTTGATTCGATCTCATAGTGCTGCCGGCGCTCGGTCCCGAGCCGACACGGCGCGGCTCCATCCACGGCGCGTCGCCGGCCACTTCCTCCACGGCGTCGCTCCCTCGGCGGCGACGTCCACATCAGTAGGACCTGCTGCTGCTTTAGCTCTCGCTCGCGCTGCTGCTCTGCTCTTGCTCTCGGTCCCCTGCCTGGTCTGCTCTTGCTATTGCTCTGCGCTGCTGCTCTCGCTCTTGCTCTTGCTTGCGATGCTGCTCCGATTTAGCTACACTTCACTCCGATGCCGCCGGGGTGAAGGAAGAACCAGCCGCAGCGGGGAGGGGGCTCGCCGGAGAGGTACCCCACTATCTATCTTAGGGTTCAGGATGGGGCGGTGGCGGTGGCGTGGGGATCGCCGGAGAAAAAGCTCGGCACGGGGGGCTAGAGGGATGGCCGGGGGGCGGACCGGCGGTGGGGAGTTTTTGGGCGGGGCGGGCGCACCGCCGGCCGCGGGCGGCGGGGGGCTGCTGTTTGGCCGGCTCAGGGGGGTGGAGGTTGAAGATGAACCGCAGGCCCTTGATTTCGTATCCAACGGCTGCAAAATCGATTGACCAGAGATGAAAAAGTCAGTCGACCGACGTGTAGCCTCACCTTGCTAGTGCGTTCAGTTTCGACAGCAAAATTCAGTTTCGACAGCAAAATTCAGTTTCGACAGTTAAGTTCAGTTTCGACAGTTAAGTTTAGTTACGACAGTTAAATTCATTTTTGACAGTTAAGTTCAGAGATGAGCGGCTGATGTATTTTACATCTAGCACTTTGTGTTTATGTATTTTACGTCATGTATTGGAGATGCTATTAGAATTCCACTCAGGATAACGTTGTTCGTTGTCTCTCTTGTCCTGCTTCAGCCTCGGCGTTGTACAACTCACCAGAGTTGCTCCAATGACGAAACCCTCCATCACAGCAGAGCAGTACCTCGGGCTCCATCTCCAGACGCCTAAGATCTTCTTCCCCTCCTCTGACAGCCAAGTCAGCCGGAGCATCCTCACCGGCCAACCCAATCACGATGAGATCGACATGGCTTCGCCAAAGAGGTTGTACACTTGTTGCTTCTATTTTTTACTCTACATGTTATATATATTGTCCAGTGAGCACACGGATTTGTTCCTTTAGTGTCTCCTTGAAAGAAAAAAACGTAGGAATTTTAATTTTCACTTGTCCTCCTTTTCAAATTCCTATTCATGAAGCACAAGACTAAGAGATAGTAGCATAATAGCATTATAACCGTACATTTTCTTGTGGTTTGACTTAATCTCACCATGCTTCTTTGCATCCTGTGATCTTCCAATTGTTGTGAATCAAACACCCAGATTGGCAGAAATCATGTGTTTTTAAATTCTCTGTTTTGCACATGCATTCCTATCCTATTCATGTCTATTTCCTATCCCTGCATTGTTGGAATCCTCCAATTCAAACGAGCCCGTACAGAATTACTTCTCTTATAGATAGTTGTCAAAGAAAACCTTGCGTGGTTTGTCCCGCTCCTGTTGCGCCGTCGTCCACCCCAGCTCAGCTGCTCCAACGACAGAAGGGTCCAGCACAGCAGGGATCCGGCCTCCAGACTGTCTTTCGCCGCCTCAGATCTTCTTCCCCGCCGCTGGCAGCCATGAAAACTGCACTACCATCATCAGCCGAGCAGATGACCTCGAGGACTACACGGGTCCGCAAGAGAGGTCGCACTCTTTCGTGTCTGCTTACGTTATGCATCGCTTAATATTACATGCTACTTTATCGTCCTGTTCACCGATTAGACTCTGAGTCAGCTCCAAACTAATGGTCAAACTTGAGTTTTTAAATGGTTGTGGGGTACATATCGGGGCCGCTATCAATAGTATCTATCTACTATCTGGTTAATCTCTGGTGTCTACTATGAGTTTCATGTTGGGTGGGAAACAAACAGTAAAGAAGCCATTATCTGTATTTTTTAACTGAAGCCATTATCTGCCTGCTATTATTGGTTTTGGGTCTATCCATAGGTTGCTACCATCACTCTGGATTTCTTCATGCACTCCTTACATAATCTCACTATGTTTTATTCCTATGCATGACAGTTATTGTAAACAATGGAACTGAACATGTAGAGCAAAAGAGACGAGCCTTGTGTGGCAATAAAATTTCATGCAGACGTCGCTCCATGGTAGGCGCAAAGGCAGCCCCCCTCCATGCGTTTCGGATTGTAATCGAGAGGAAGATATCTATTCTGAGGGGGATTCCGAAGGAGAAGACAACTCCTACTTACCCCCTGAGGTCTTCGCTCTAACTTGGCATGCTGATGTTGGTTATATCATGCGTATGGTGTCTTGCATTGCTTACTTTATACATGAAATATGTCATCTGCTTAGTTTAGACATCCTTTGTGCGAATGCCATCTGTTTAGTTTATTCGTTGTTTATGTGAATTATGCAACGCCATCTTGTTTAGCGAGGCATCATATATGTGAATTTTGCAATGCCATCCTGCTTAGCCAGTCATCTTATATGTAAATTATATCAGACCATCCTTTTTTTCGTTACATATTACATTTGTCAACAATGTTATTACATTCAACTGCTCTTCGTGTGCATTAGCCATTTGACATGGTGATGGCAAATTTTGGAGTGAAAACAAGGTCTTCAGAGCAGACTATGCTATCTGACGAAGTGCATATCTCGCTGGTTATGGATAGCTCCTCAGAGGAGGATTCAGAGATAGATGACCAGTCCTATCCCCCCCCCCCCGAGGTGTATGCTCTAACTTGGCAGGGTTATGTTGCTCATATCGTGCGTATGGTGTCTCACATTGCTATGTCATTTGATTAGTTCAGACATGCTTTGTGTGAATGCCACCTGTTCAGTGTCTAATTACCATATATGTGAATTATGCATTGCCATCTTGTTGAAAGACATTATATATGTGAATTATACAATGATATCTTGTTGCAAAGGCATTATATATGTGAATTATGCAATGCCATGTTGTTTAGCCAATCATCATGTATGTGAATTATATCATGCTATCATTTTTTGTATTACGTGTTCCATTTGTCGACAATGTTTGTATACTCAACTACTCTTCCAGTGCATCAGCCATTTGAAGCGGTGATGGAAGTATCTGGAGTGAAAACAAGGTATTCAGAGCAAACAATGCTACCTGCTGAAGCAGACATCTTGCTAGTTACAGAGAGCTCCTCAGAGGAGGATTCAGAGACTGATGACCAGTCCTATTTTCCCCCTGAGGTCTATGCTCAAACTTGGCAGGGTTATATTACCCATGTCATGCATGTTGTCTTGCATTGCTTAGTTTTTACATCATATATGGATTGACATCTGCTTACTTGCTTACTGCATAAATCATATATTTGAATTATATCATGCCATCATGTTTACATAGTACATACACATCATCTATCTGAATTATGGCATGGCAACCCATTTAATAAAGACATCATATAGTTATATCATCTCATCCTGTTAGTGTTTACAGTCATCATATTTTGAATTATGGCATTCTATCCGTGAATGTATGTGAATTATGGCATGCCAACCTATTTAATAAACACATTATATAGTTATGTCATGTCATCCTGTTTACATAGTCTCATATTTTGAACTATGTCTTTCCATCTTTTTTAGTTAGCCATCATAATGTGAAATTGTGTTATGTTATCCTGTTTAGTTAGCCATCATATATGTGAAATTGTGTCATGCTATCTTGTTTGGTTAGACAACATAAATATGAATTATTTCATGCCCTCTTTTATTCCCCACTATCCATTGCACCTGTCTATCATACAATGTCTATACTTTCAATTACTTTTCTTGTTTATCAGCCATTTGAATTGGAGAGCGTGATGGCAGTATCTAAGGGAGTAACAACACGGTCTTCAGAAAAGATAGTGCTACCAGTTGATGCAGATAGAACCATGGTTGTACTTGCCCAAGGACCAGATCCACCACACATAACCCAGATTCTCATAGATTGTACCCCTACCCAGTTGGATAGAGAACCAGCTACACCCCTTCTAACCCCAACCCCGGCAGATAGTAACCCAGTTCCAGTTGACACGGCACCATCTCCACCACAGAGCACCCAAACACGAGCAGTTAGTAAGGGAACTACAGTGCGCAAAGCACGAGGACCACCACTCTGAATCCCAACTCAACGCTTAAAGGAGAAGAAGATTTGTTCTCAGGTCAGGTTCTGTAGCTATGGTTCATACTCCTTTGCTCTTGCATGACTGTATTTACTCATACCAACTATTTTCAAATTTGAAGGATGGAATTGAAACTCCAATGGCGCAACAGGTATGTTTTAAACCTATTTCTTTAACTGGTTTGCTGTTGTAACCTGCTCTATGTTGATTTCAGTTTCAATTGAATAAACAGTTATGTTCTCATGTCATGCACATTACAAGTGTTGTTATTGCTCTATAGTTACCCACACTTATATTCTGTCTATTCTGCTTTGTCTTGAACAAATATTATTTGAACTGTGTCTCTATCTTGATTTGGCAACAAAAACTAGAATGATATAGACCATAAAGTGACCATGGTACATAGATATATGTTTGTTTCATGCTGTTATCCTGTCCACTTTACTACTCAACTCATTTACCAAAATGAGTTTCATATACAACATGGTAAACATGTGATGTGTCTGCTTGTTTCTCTTTTAGAATGCGGACAAAATATTGGAGAACAGTACCGCGTTATCCAATGGTAAAGGAAGTAATGCAGATAAGGTTCAAGATAGTGAGACATCCCTGTTGGTCTCCAAGAAAGCTGATAAAAACTATCTTGACGACAGTGAGGGAACCCAAAAGTCCTGTCTTGATGTAGTGTTCGAGTTACTGGCCACTACTGCTGGCACAAGCTCTTCGAACTCGCTGCCTGAATCAGTTCGTCTTCTTGAGTCTCAACTTCAAGTTGAAAGACATCGATCAGATGTGCTGCGACAGGAAGCTGAAGGACTGAGGAAGTCCCTGCAGAATTCAGATGCATATTTTCTGGTGCAACAGCAAGCGCTGGAGGATTTAAGCGCCAAACAAGAGAAAGTTAATAAGCTTGCTAAGCATCTTGCCAGCATTATGGGTACCCAGGATATTGTTTCTTGAGATCTTCTAAAGTGGTTTCAGTTCTGGATTTGTTTTGCTGTGGCATTTATTTGCGCCGGTCGCCAACTTTGACAACCAGTGTATATGATATGCTGCTTTGTTCCCTATATTTGCACTGGTGGCGAACTTTGATGCCCAGTGGATGTAATATGTGTAATAGTCGTGATAGCCTAGCGTTAGTTGCTTGCTTATTTATTTCCTTGTTGTCTTGTTTTGTTTGCTTGTAGTCATTGCAGTTCTTTTTTCACGGTTAGCTAGTGGCTGCAATAACCTATTTTTTTAAACTAGGCCACAATAACCATGGGCTAATATTTACTGTAGTGACACTGGGCCTCCTACTAGCCATAGAAACAGTGGGCCTTCTATGGGCTATAGAAACGATGGGCCTTCTACGGGCCGTATTATCAATGGGCCTTCTGCGGGCCGTATTATCAATGGGCCTTACATGGGCCGTATAATCAATTGTCCAAACATGGGCCAAACAGACCGCATTATGGCCGTAAACGGGCTAGAGTTGAAATCGTCTGTTCATGGGACGACCATAACGGGCCATCGTTAATAGGCCGTATTTGATGACGCTATGAAATCGTCCCAACGTACTAACGGACCACAAACGGGCCGACTGTAACCACAGGCTAAATTTGGCCCACAAGCAGAAAATGACAGTAACGGGCCGTAAGTAAACGAATGCTGGAAATGAGCCCAAGAATAAATGGGCTCTGAGAGGGCCGAAAGATAACATGGGCTGGAAACGGCCCAATGGAATAACGGGCCGTTAATGGGTATAAAGTGATAGATTGTTCATTACGGGCTAGTTTCACCATGGGCCGTTAATGGGTGTAAAGTGATACACTATTCATTACGGGCCAGTTTCACCACAGGCCGTTAGTAGGCCAAGAGTTACATAGGGCCTCATATGTGCCGAAAGACGTCATGGGCCATACATGGGCCAGAAGTGAAAATAGGCTGGAATCATATTGGATGGCCCAGATGACGCTATTGGGCCTAATTCGGATAGGGCATAACGGGCCTTGGGTTAGCGAGTTGTAAATGGGCTATATTCGAACAGGTCGTTAACAGGCTTTCCATGGGCCGGCCCGCCAGCTTTTGACCAAGTCAACCAGGCCGGCCTTTTCACAGGAATGGGCCTCTGTTGGGCCGTGCCACGTGTCGACGTATCATAGGCGCCTTCCGTCCAATGAGTGGTTGACATCTGTCCCGACGATGAGCCGACACGTGTTTCCTCCAGCCAATGATGATTTTACACGTGGAAAATCCTCATTGGTCGGGGCTGTTAACGGGTTATCGGATCCAAAACCCGACCCTATAGCTTAACAGCGTTCCGTTACGGTGGATGCCACGTGTCGGTCACCCTTGACGAAAGCACTTCTGTGACGCGCGGTTTATCGTCATGGAAGTGGACACTTCCATGATGATAATTTTGGTAATGTCATGGAACACTTCTACGACAGCACAGGTATGACTATCTTGATTCTGTCATAAATTTGTCATGGATGTATATGCATGACAGAAAACGCGACCTACTGTGACAAACACGTATCATCATGGAAGTGTATTTTTTTGTAGTGATATCTCAAAACAATCATCAAGTATCAAACTTCTCTTAGTATTCAATGCACTTATATGAAAGTTTTTATAATGCCATGTTGTTCTAAAGGACTCTCAAAATAATATAAGTGAAGCATGAGAGATCAATTATTTCTATAAAATAAAACCACCGTCGTGCTCTAAAAGATATAAGTGAAGCACTAGAGCAAATGACAAACTACTCCGAAAGATATAAGTGAAGATCAATGAGTAGTCGAATAATTGTGCAACTATGTGAAGACTCTTTAACATTTAATAATTTCAGATCTTGGTATATTATTCAAACATCAAGCAAAACTAAATAAAATGAAATGACGCTCCAAGCAAAACACATATCATGTGG
The DNA here is from genome assembly GCF_003073215.2 of Triticum urartu. Lineage (NCBI taxonomy): Eukaryota > Viridiplantae > Streptophyta > Magnoliopsida > Poales > Poaceae > Triticum > Triticum urartu. The sequence continues at coordinate 425,437,486 of NC_053023.1, read as the reverse complement.
TGAATAAAAATATAGCTCCAAGTAAAGTTACCGATGAATGAAGACGAAAGAGGGGGTGCCTTCCGGGCTATCCCCAAGCTTAGGCTTCTTGGTTTCCTTGGATTACCTTGGGGTGCCATGGGAATCCCCAAGCTTAGGCTCTTGCCAATCCTTATTCCATAATCCATCAAATCTTTACCCAAAACTTGAAAACTTCACAACACAAAACTTAAAAGAAAATCTTCGTGAGCTCCGTTAGTAAAAGAAAACAAACCACCACTTCAAGGTACTGTAATGAATTCATTATTTATTTATATTGGTGTTAAACCTACTATATTCAACTTTTCTATGGTTCATAAACTCTATTACTGGCCATAGATTCATCAAAATAAGCAAACAACACACGAAAAACAGAATCTGTCAAAAACAGAACAGTCTGTAGTAATTTTAGGTTTCGAATACTTCTGGAACACCAAAAATTCTAAAATAAATTTATGGACGTGAGTAATTTATCTATTAATCATCTTCAGAAATAATTAACTAAATAGCACTCTCCAGTAAAAAGTTGTAGCTAATCTCATGAGCGCTAAAGTTTCTGTTTTTTACAGCCAGATCAAAAAGACTTTCCCCATGTCTTCCCAACGGTTCTACTTGGCACAAACACTAATTAAAACATAAAAAATCAATCATAACAGAGGCTAGATAAATTATTTATTACTAAACAGGAGCAAAAATATAGGAACAAAAATAAAGTTGGGTTGCCTCCCAACAAGCGCTATCGTTTAACGCCCCTAGCTAGGCATGATGATTTCAATGATGCTCACATAAAAGATAAGAATTGAAACATAAAGAGAGCATCATGAAGAATATGAATAGCACATTTAAGTCTAACCCACTTCCTATGCATATGTATTTTGTGACCAAACAACTTATGGGAACAATAATCAACTAGCATAGGAAGGCAAAACAAGCATAACTTCAAAACTTTAAGCACGTAGAGAGGAAACTTGATATTATTGCAACTCCTACAAGCATATATTCCTCCCTCATAATAATTTTCAGTAGCATCATGAATGAATTTAACAATATAACTATCACATAAAGAATTCTTTTCATGATCTACAAGCATAGAAATTTTATTACTCTCCACATAAGCAAAATTCTTCTCATTCGGAATAGTGGGAGCATCATAAGAAACTCGAATACTATAAATTGTTTCCACATTAAAGGAGTAATGTTCAGAAAAATGGTAATCATAATCATGACAAGTTTTAATATAATCATCACTACTTTTTATAGCATAAGTATCATCACAATAATCATCATAAGTAGCAACTTTGTTCTCATCCTAATCGATTGAAACCTCTTCCAAGATAGTGGAATCATTACTAAATAAAGTCATGACCTCTCCAAATCCACTTTCATAATTATCACAATAAAATTCAACGTCCTCCAAAATAGTAGGATCATTACTTCCTAAAGTTGACACTCTTCCAAACCCACTTTCATCAATATAATCATCATAAGTAGGAGGCATGATATCATCATAATAAATTTGCATATCAAAACTTGGGAGACTACAAATATCATCTTCATTAAACATAGCATCGCCAAGCTTGGGACAAGCATTAATTGCAGCAAATATATTCTCAAACATGTCATTCTCATCAAACATAGCATCCCCAAGCTTGGGCCTTTTCATATCATAAGCATGATCACTCTCATCATTAATAGTATGGATAGGACCAACAGTATAACAATTATCATCACCACAATGAGTAATAGGAGAAACATCATTTGGGAGGGATACATTTTTACCTTTGCTTCTCCGTCTTTTCTTTTTCTTCTTCACATCATGTGTGGGTTCAATCCTCTTTTTGGAGCTCCTTATTGATGAGATTGGTTGAATAGAAGGCTCCTCCTCATTACCTGATTCATCATAAGAAATAATAGGAGGATATTGGGAAGTCTCTTCCCTTTCATTAGTATTCTCTTCATCTTCTATTTGTTTTCTTTTCTTTATGTAATTGGCAATATAAGGATTTTCAATGCAATTCACCGCATAATACATAAAAATTTCTTCTAGATCAATATCGAGGAATTTCTCAAGGTTATATTCTCGAATATGCTTAGTTTTACGTTTCATTTATTCATAACCCAAAAGCAAACTAAGTTCATTATGATGTGCAAGGGAAATCAAATCATCACAATTTTTGGACATGATACGATCATGGAACAATTTGCATCGGAGATTTAAATGACCATGTTCATTGCAAAGTTCACAAGTATGGTGAATAAATTTTAAATTTTCTGCACAAACATCTAGCCTCTCTTGCAACCATTTAGTTTCCAAAAACTTATGCCTCTTGCAAAATCTCCCCTAATTGGTGTGTACTAGCAAGCTCTATGCACTCCACAAAAATTGACATGCTTATAAGAGACATTTTCATCATGACTAGTGCAATCATCATTAGTACTATGGATATTCAAGGAGTTCATACTAACAACATTGCAATCATGCTCATCATTCAAAGATTTAGTGCCAAACATTTTATAGACTTCTTCTTCTAGCACTTGAGCACAATTTTCCTTTCCATCATTCTCACGAAAGATATTAAAAAGATGAAGCGTATGAGGCAAACTCAATTCCATTTTTTGTAGTTTTCTTTTATAAACTAAACTAGTGCTAAAACAAGAAACAAAAAGATTCGATTGCAAGATCTAAAGATATACCTTCAAGCGCTAACCTCCCCGGCAACGGCGCCAGAAAAGAGCTTGATGTCTACTACACAACCTTCTTCTTATAGACGTTGTTGGGCCTCCAAGTGCAGAGGTTTCTAGGATAGTAGGAAATTTCCCTCAAGTGGATGACCTTAGGTTTATCAATCCGTGGGAGGCGTAGGTGATGTCTACTACACAACCTTCTTCTTGTAGACGTTGTTGGGCCTCCAAGTGCAGAGGTTTGTAGGATAGTAGCAAATTTCCGTCAAGTGGATGACCTAAGGTTTATCAATCCGTAGGAGGCGTAGGATGAAGATGGTCTCTCTCAAGCAACCCTGCAACCAAATAACAAAGAGTCTCTTGTGTCCCCAACACACCCAATACAATGGTAAATTGTATAGGTGCACTAGTTCGGCGAAGAGATGGTGATACAAGTGGTATATGGATGGTAGATAAATGTTTTTGTAATCTGAAAATATAAAAACAGCAAGGTAACGAATGATAAAAGTGCGCGTAAACGGTATTGCAATGCATTGAAACAAGGCCTAGGGTTCATACTTTCGCTAGTGCAAGTTCCCTCAACAATAATAACATAATTGGATCACATAACTATCCCTCAACATGCAACAAAGAGTCACTCCAAAGTCACTAATAGCGAAGAACAAACGAAGAGATTATGGAAGGGTACGAAACCACCTCAAAGTTATTCTTTCCAATCAATCCGTTGGGATATTCCTATAAGTGTCACAAACAGCCCTAGAGTTCGTACTAGAATAACACCTTAAGACACAAATCAACCAAAACCCTAATGTCACCTAGATACTCCAATGTCACCTCAAGTATCCGTGGGTATGATTATATGATATGCGTCACACAATCTCAGATTCATCTATTCAACCAACACAAAGGACCTCAAAGAGTGCCCCAAAGTTCTACCGGAGAATCACAACGAAAACGTGTGCCAACCCCTATGCATAGGTTCATGGGTGGAACCCGCAAGTTGATCACCAAAACATACATCAAGTGAATCACGTGGTATCTCATTGTCACCACAGATACGCACGGCAAGACATACATCAAGTGTTCTCAAATCTTTAAAGACTCAACCCGATAAGATAACTTCAAAGGCGAAACTCAATCCATTACAAGAGAGTAGAGGGGGAGGAGAAACATAAGATCCAACTATAATAGCAAAGCTCGTGATACATCAAGATCGTGCCAAATCAAGAACATGAGAGAGAGAGAGATCAAACACATAGCTACTGGTACATACCCTCAGCCCCGAGGGAGAACTACTCCCTCCTCGTCATGGAGAGCACCGGGATGATGAAGATGGCCACCGGAGAGGGACTGGCCCCTCCGGCAGGGTGCCGGAACGGGTCTAGATTGGTTTTCGGTGGCTACGGAGGCTTCTGGGAGTGGAACTCCCGATCTATTGTGCTCCCCGATGTTTTAAGGGTATATGGAGATATATAGGCGGAAGAAGTACGTCAGGGGGCCCACGAGGGGCCCACGAGGGTGGAGGGCGCGCCCTAGGGGGTGGCACGCCCCCCTACCTCGTGGCCTCCTCGAAGCTTCCCTTACGTGCACTTCAAGTCTTCTGGGCTTCTTTCCTTCCAAAAATGGGTTCCGTGAAGTTTCAGGTCAATTGGACTCCGTTTGGTTTTCCTTTTCTTCGAAACCCTAAAACAAGGTAAAAACAGAAACTGGCACTAGGCTCTGGGTTAATAGGTTAGTCCCAAAAATGGTATAAAAGTGTATAATAAAGCCCATAAACATCCAAGACAGTAGATAATATAGCATGGAGCAATCAAAAATTATAGATACGTTGGAGACGTATCAGCATCCCCAAGCTTAATTCCTGCTCGTCCTCGAGTAGGTAAATGATAAAAATAGAATTTTTGATGCAGAGTTCTACTTGGCATAATTTCAATGTAATTCTTATTAATTGTGGCGTGAATATTCAGATCCGAAAGATTCAAGACAAAAGTTCATATTGACATAAAAATGATAATACTTCAAGCATACTAACTAAGCAATTATGTCTTCTCAAAATAACATGGCCAAAGAAAGTTCATCCCTACAAAGTCATATAGTTTAGTCATGCTCCATTTTCGTCACACAAGAATGCTCTCATCATGCACAACCCCGATGACAAGCCAAGCAATTGTTTCATAATTTAGTAATCTCAAACCTATAAACTTTCACGCAATACATGAGCGCGAGTCGTGGATATAGCACTATGGGTGGAATAGAATAATGAGGGGGTTATGTGGAGAAGACAAAAAGGATAAAGTCTCACATCAATGAGGCTAATCAATGGGCTATGGAGATGCCCATCGATTGATGTTAATGCAAGGACTAGGGATTACCATGCAACGGATGCACTAGAGCTATAAATGTATGAAAGCTCAACAAAAGAAACTAAGTGGGTGTGCATTCAACTTGCTTGCTCACGAAGACCTAGCGCACTTGAGGAGGCCCATTGTTGGAATATACAAGTCAAGTTCTATAATGAAAATTTGCCAGTAGTATATGAAGGTGACAAAACAAGAGACTCTCTATCATGAGGATTATGGTGCTACTTTGAAGCACAAGTGTGGCAAAGGATAGTAGCATTGTCCCTTCTCTCTTTTTCTCTCATTTTTTTGGGCCTTCTCTTTTTTATGGCCTTTCTCTTTTTTATGGCCTTTCTCTTTTTTTATTCTTTTTTTATTATTCCTCACTTGGGACAATGCTCTAGAAAATGATGATCATCACACTTCTATTTATTTACAACTCAATGATTACAACTCGATACTAGAACAAATATGACTCTATATGAATGCCTCCGGCGGTGTGCCGGGATTGCGATGATGCATGAGTGACATGTATGGAAGAATTATGAACGGTGGCTTTGCCACAAATACTATGTCAACTACATGATCATGCTAAGCAATATGACAATGATGAATGTGTCATGATAAACAGAATGGTGGAAAGTTGCATGGCAATATATCTCGGATTGGCTATGGAAATGCCATAATAGGTAGGTATGGTGGCTGTTTTGAGGAAGATATAAGGAGGTTTATGTGTGACATAGTGTATCATATCACGGGGTTTGGATGCACCGGCAAAGTTTGCACCAACTCTCAATGTGAGAAAGGGCAATGCACGGTACCGAAGAGGCTAGCAAGGATGGAAGGGTGAGAGTGCGTATAATCCATGGACTCAACATTAGTCATAAAGAACTCACATACTTATTGCAAAAATCTACAAGTCATCAAAAACCTTAGCACTACGTGATGAAGCTATGTACCTAGGGTAGGGTCATGGATCTGTCCAAGATACCCTCCCCAAGGACATCCCTAAAGGAACTAGGAGCATTCGAAGAAAAATCATCATCCACTCGACCATGAAGTAACGTTCCACTCGACAATCCTGAAGACACTCGACCGTATAGATAATCACTCGACTACCAGAAGATCCCTCTCCACTCTGCAATGGTCGGGAATTAAGTCATAGCTTTAATGGCCATTATGTATCTTTATTGCAGGCGTTACCAGTAACGTCTCCTTCTTAATGTACATTGAACACTGTGTAATGGAGGAGAGCTGGGGTCCTGGCGCACTCTATATAAGCCACCACCCTCCTCTGGGATAAGGGTTCACACTTTCTATAACACACACGCATATAATCCAGTCGACCGCCTCCGGGCTCCGAAACGTAGGGCTGTTACTTCCTCCGAGAAGGGCCTGAACTCGTAAAACTCCCGTGTACAACTCCTCCATAGCTAAGATCTTGCCTCTACATTCCTACCCCCCATTCTACTGTCAGACTTAGAACCACGACAGTTGGCGCCCACCGTGGGGTAGGTGTCTTAGCGACTTGTTGGAGAAGTTGCGATTTTTTCCGATCCCCATCAACATGGTTTCAAGCGGAGGTTTGGCCAAGGGCCACGAGATCCGTCTCGGGGCGCTCGTATTCATCGCCGACGACTCCTCTTGGCTCCAGGAAGCGCCACTCGACGTCGAGGCACTCCCTGTCCGCGGGGCAACGCACTTCCGCTCGTGCGTCCGTGGCGTCCTCCTTCGGCAGCCGTCGACTCAGTATCGGTCGGCTCCCATGCCGACCTCCCTCCCCGCAGCCCGCTGGGACAAACGTTCCGGTCGGTCGAGGCTTCAGCGCTGGGTGAGGCATGCGGTGGCTCGCCAATTGGCCACCTCCCAGGTCGCGGCAATCGAGCCCGACGAAACTCTCTACGGCATGTTCGACCTGTCGACTGGCTCCGTAGAGACTGCATCCGAGTGTGACAGCGGCGACCCCGCCGCGGAAGTTTTGATGGTCAATGGACCACGTAGTCCTCCTGACTTCACCCGTGAGGACGGAGGCGATGGTGGCGGCGATCCATCGCGTGTCCATGAAGAGTACCGACCCGAACCCCTCTCTTCACAGAGGAGGGAGGAACTTCGTCGCCGGAACATGGATGCACTTCACACTCCTATTGTTGGAGAAACCCCTGAGGCTCAGGCCTTGGAGGAGGCGCGCCTAGCCAACTTGGCTGAGCGCACTCGACTGGAGAACCTCCAGCGCGCACTTGACGAGCGTGCTCGGCAGCGTATCCCTGAGTCCAGTCGACGCCAACTTTTTCCGCCTCCAACTCAGGTATACCGAACCCCTATCCAGAATCTCACAGCTGCGGCCCGAATAGCGGAGTCAATCCAACCTTCCCAGTCAGAAGCTGGTCGAGGTCTGGTGCAGATCCGGGCCTTGCTCCGTGCGGCGGGAGAGCAGAATACAGCAGTGTCTCAGTCGCGAAATAGGATCCATAGCAGATCTGTGGTGGCAGACACTGTCCAGTCGGCCCATAGTCCGAGATCGCCCCCGAGGCGTGAAGGGCGTGGAGACCGGCGAGATCAGTACAGAAGCCGCGAGCAGTATGATCACCGACTCGATCACGACGATCGTCGTCGAGTGGCACGCCTCCCCCAAGGAGTGGATCGTACGTGCCTCGGCAATAGGATGATAGACGCCCTCACAGTGGTGGGCGAAGGATTCCAGTCGACCCCAGGGAATCGGGCTTTGACGCGAGATCTATTCTCGTTCAGGGTCTGGTCGACAGAAACAGAGCTCACAGAGAAGGTCCCGACAGAGACTTTCCAACCAGCAGCAGAGTGCAGGTCTTAGGTCCAGAGTGCTTCAGCAGAGCCATCAGGGCTGCGGTTATTCCTCCCAACTTCAGGTTGGCGACTGGAGTCAGTAAGTTCACTGGAGAGTCCAAGCCTGATACTTGGCTTGAAGATTACCGAGTGGCTGTTCAGATCGGTGGTGGCAATGATGAGATGGCCATGAAACACCTTCCTTTGATGTTGGAGGGCTCAGCCAGGGCGTGGCTGAACCAGTTAGCGCCTGGTAGCATTTATACTTGGGAAGATCTTGCCCGAGTATTTGTTAGAACATTTGAAGGTACTTGCAAACGGCCGGCAGGGCTGACAGAATTACAATGTTGCGTTCAGAAACCGAATGAAACTTTGAGAGATTATATCCAGAGATGGATCACATTGCACCACACGGTGGAGAATGTGTCTGATCATCAGGCAATTTGTGCCTTTAAAGAAGGCGTTAAATATCGGGAGTTGAATCTGAAATTCGGTCAGACAGGAGATATGACTCTGACTCGGATGATGGAAATTGCTACCAAGTACACCAACGGTGAAGAAGAAGACCGACTCCGGAGTGGCAAGCACAAAACAGTCACCCACGAGACCAGAGGAGGAAACTCCAGTCGGAAGCAGAAGCGCAAAGCAGAGCCAGCCGCTCCTGGTGAAGCCTTAGCCGTGACTCAAGGAAAGTTCAAGGGGAAGCCCAAATGGTCGTGGAACCCCAAGAAAGTAAAAGATCAAGATGGAAATGATGTGCTGGATTTACCATGCCACATTCACACCAAAAAAGATGAAGAGAGTAATTTCATTTACCCGAAGCATACCACTCGACAGTGTCGACTCCTAATCCAGCAATTCTGAGAGAAACAGCCCAAGGAAAAGGAGAAAGAAGCAGACAAGGTTGAGGACGAGGAAGAGGATGATGATGGTTATCCCCACGTGAATTCCACTCTGATGATTTTCGCTGACGTTGAGAGTAAGAGTCGACCGAAAGTCATCAACAGAGAAGTGAACATGATCGCTCCGGTGACACCCAGTTATTTGAAGTGGTCCCAGACTGCCATTACATTCGACCAGTCCGATCACCCAGCGCACATAGCCATCCCTGGGAGGCAAGCGTTGGTGGTCGACCCAGTAGTCGAAGGCACTCGACTGACTAAGGTTCTGGTGGATGGTGGCAGTGGCCTGAATATACTGTATGCAGATACGTTGAAAGGAACGGGCATTCCGATGTACAGACTCAGTGAAAGCAATATGAGTTTCCATGGAGTCATTCCCGGCAAGAAGGCTGCATCACTCGGTCAGATCGCTCTCGATGTAGTGTTCGGTGACTCCAAGAATTACCGCAAAAAAAAGTTGACATTTGAAGTTGTGGATTTCTAGAGTGCCTATCATGCTATTCTGGGCAGGCCAGCTTATGCACGTTTTATGGCTCGACCATGTTACGTGTACCTCAAATTGAAGATGCCTGGTCCCAAAGGGGTGATCACTATCACTGGTAGTCGGAAGAAGGCGGAAGAGTGCTTCCAGAAGGGCTCAAAGATCGCCGATGCACAGGTGGCCATAGTGGAATTATAGGAATATCAAAAAAATGCAGATCTGAGTGATTTGTTATGAGCCAAGAAGCTTGCCACGGATTCAGCATTCCAGTCGTCTGGCGAAACAAAGTCGATTCACATTTACCCGACGGATCCCAATGCTGCTCCGACTCACATTTCGACAACACTCAACTCATAGGAAGAAGCGCTCATCCAGTTCCTCCGTGAGAACTGGGACATCTTTGCATGGAAACCTTCGGACATGCCAGGTGTTCCCAGGGGACTGGCTGAGCATCGTTTGCGAGTCGACCCAAAAGTGAAACCAGTCAAAGAGCATCTTCGATGGTCCACCGTGCAGAAGAGGAAGGCAATCGGTGAAGAGGTGGCTCGGCTTCTGGCAGCGGAGTTTATCCGTGAGATTTACCACTCCGAGTGGTTAGATAATGTTGTCATGGTCCCAAAGAAGGACGACTCACTTCGCATGTGCATCAACTTCAAACATATCAATCGGGCATGCCCGAAAGATCACTTTCCTCTCCCTCGCATTGACCAAATAGTCGACTCGACTGTGGGGTGCGAGCATTTGTCCTTTTTGGACGCTTATTCCGGGTACCACCAGATCCGTCTGTACGAACCCGACGAGATAAAAACAGCTTTCATCACCCCATTTGGGTGCTTCTGTTATGTTACTATGCCATTCGGTTTGAAGAACACTGGAGCCACATTCATGCGGATGATTCAGAAGTGCTTGCTCACTCAGATCAGTCGGAATGTGGAAGCATACATGGATGACATTGTGGTCAAGTCACGTAAAGGTTCCGACCTACTGGCTGACCTTGCTGAAACCTTTGCCAACCTCAGAAGGTATGATATCAAGCTTAATCCATCAAAGTGCATGTTTGGAGTTCCAGGCGGAAAATTACTCGGTTTTCTCGTTTCTAAACGAGGGATCGACGCCAACCCAGAGAAAGTGGTGCCATACTCCGGATGAAACGCCCTGTACGTGTGCACGATGTCCAGAAGCTTACTGGTTGCTTGGCCGCCCTAAATCGATTCATTTCTCGCCTTGGTGAAAAGGCACTACCTCTTTACCGACTGATGAAGAAGTCAGATAAGTTCGAGTGGACTCCTAAAGCTGATGCAGCATTCGCAGAGCTTAAAGCCCTGCTTTCCACCCAGCCGGTGCTTGCTGCTCCAATCAGCAAAGAGCCTTTACTACTTTACATTGCAGCCACTGGACAAGTCGTCAGTACAGTACTTGCGGTCGAGCGGGAAGAAGAAGGAAAAGCTTACAAAGTTCAGCGCCCAGTATACTATGTCTCTGAAGTTTTGACTCCATCAAAGCAAAGATATCCACATTATCAGAAGCTTGTTTGTGGGATTTATATGACCACGAAGAAGGTTGCACATTACTTCTCTGATCACTCCATTACAGTCGTCAGCGATGCCCCATTATCAGAGATTCTGAACAATAGAGATGCAACTGGTCGAGTGGCAAAGTGGGCGATTGAACTTCTTCCCTTAGATATCAAGTTTGAGGCAAAGAAAGCTATTAAGTCCCAGGCAATAGCAGATTTCCTCGCCGAGTGGATTGAACAACAACTGCCGACTCCAGTTCACTCGGAGCACTGAACCATGTTCTTTGATGGTTTTTGATGGTTCAAGATGCTGAATGGTTCCGGTGCTGGGGTGGTACTGGTATCCCCCCGAGGAGACAAGCTCAGATATGTCCTCCAGATTCACTTTGATTCCTCCAATAACGAAGCAGAATATGAAGCACTCTTGTATGGGTTGCGTATGGCCATCTCACTCGGCGTCCGTCGCCTCATGGTCTATGGCGAGTAGTCAATCAAGTGATGAAGAAGTGATGAAGGAGTGGGACGTCAGAAGCCCAGCCATGAATGGTTACTGCAACGCGGTGAGGAAGTTGGAAAAGAAGTTTGAGGGGTTAGAGCTCCATCATGTACCCCGACTGAAAAATCAAGCAGCAGATGATTTAGCAAAGATAGGCTCCAAGAGAGAAGCTATTCCCGGCAATGTGTTCTTGGAGCATATTCATGCATCTTCAGTTCAAGAAGATCCCTTCACTGAAGAGCCCCCGCAGCCTAGGAGTGCCACGGATCCGACTGAAGTCGAGGTCCCAGTCATGGTCGACTTAGTCATGGAGGTGTTGGTCATCACTCCCGACTGGACTGTGCCATACATTGCATATATCCTGAGGAAAGAGCTCCCAGAGGATGAAGAAGAGGCCCGATAGATTGTCCGTCGATCCAAGGCCTTTACTGTAATAAGAGGTCAACTGTTCAGAGAAAGTTCAACTGGGGTCAGCCAGAAATGCATAACGCCAGACGAAGGCCGAGTGATCCTCCACGACATCCATTCGGGGACCTGTGGTCACCATGCGTCCTCTCGGACCATTGTGGCTAAAGCATACCGAGCTAGATTTTATTGGCCACGGGCAAATGAAATGGCGAAAAATATAGTCGACAGATGTGAGGGCTGCCAGTTCTACTCCAATATGTCACACAAACCTGCATCAGCCCTGAAGACCATCCCGCTCGTCTAGCCCTTTGATGTTTGGGGATTGGACATGGTTGGTCCACTGAGGACTGCTAGGAGCGGCTTCACCCATGTGCTTGTAGCAGTCGACAAGTTTACCAAATGGATCGAAGCCAAGCCTATTAAGAACCTTGAAGCTAGTACTGCTGTCAGTTTCATCAGAGAGTTGATTTTCAGATATGGAGTTCTGCACAGCAACATCACTGACAACGGATCGAACTTCAATTCTGATGAGTTCAGAACCTTCTGCGCCTCACAAGGCACATGGGTCGACTATGCTTCAGTCGCCCATCCTCAGTCGAATGGACAAGCAGAAAGAGCAAATGGCCTGATTCTCAAAGGACTGAAACCCTGACTGATGTGAGATCTCAAGCACGCGGCGGGCGCCTAGGTTGACGAACTTCCATCAGTTCTCTGGGGATTGAGGACAACTCCTAATCGGTCGACTGGTCGAACACCATTCTTCTTGGTCTCTGGAGCTGAAGCTATTCTTCTGAGTGACTTGCTTCATAATGCACCACGAGTTGAGCTCTTCTCTGAAGATGAAGCAGAACAAGCTCGGCAAGACACAGTCGACCTCTTAGAGGAGGAACGAGAGATGGCCTTGATCCGGTCGACCATTTATCAACAAGACTTGCGTCGATTCCACGCTAGACACGTGAAGGGTCGAGCCTTTCAAGAGGGAGACTTAGTTCTTTGAGTGGATCAGCAGAAACCACACAAGCTCGCCCCATCTTGGGAATGTCCCTTCATTGTCACCAGAGTGCTCCACAATGGAGAATACCACCTTTACAGTGTCGAGCATAAGAAGGACGAGCCACGGGCTTGGAACGCGGAGCTGCTCCGCCCCTTTTATACTTAAGCACTCATTCGAATAAAATGTAATAATAAATACCTTTGTAATTTGTTCATCAAAGACAAGAGCTTTACAGCCTTCTCGTACGATTGTTGTTGTTTTTATTTACCTCTGAAATCCCCCAGTGGGTGGGCTTAGCCGCGAACCCGTTTCGCCTAAGTTCGAAAGAAAATCCTACCGAGTGATGAGCAAGCCTCTCACTCAAGGGCTTAGCCGTGAATCCATTTCGCCTAAGTTCGAAAGAAAATCCTACCGAGTGGTGAGCAATCCTCCCACTCGGGGGCTTATGAGGGAGTCCTGGATTAGGGGGTCTCCAGACAGCCAGACTATATCCTTTGGCCGGACTATTGGACTATCAAGATACAAGATTGAAGCCTTCGTCTCGTGTCCGGATGGGACTTTTACTTGGCGTAGAAGGCAGGCTAGGTAATACGGATATGTATATCTCCTCCTTTGTAACCGACCTTGTGTAACCCTAGAACTCTCCGGTGTCTATATAAACCAGAGGGTTTTAGTCCGTAGGACAACATACAATCATACCATAGGCTAGCTTCTAGGGTTTAGCCTCTCCGATCTCGTGGTAGATCTACTCTTGTACTACCCATATCATCAATATTAATCAAGCAGGATGTAGGGTTTTACCTCCATCAAGAGGGCCCGATCCTGGGTAAAACATCGTGTTCCCTGCCTCCTGTTACAATCCACCTTAGATGCATAGCTCGGGACCCCCTACCCGAGATCCGCCAGTTTTGACACCGACATTGGTGCTTTCATTGAGAGTTCCTGTGTGTCGTCATCAGAAGGAAGGATGTCTCGTCTCGTCTTTAAAGACGGTACTACTGTTGGGGGAGCTTTGGCTGTCGGCCAAACTCTCCGGCTAGGCGGGTTCATCATGACCGCCTGATCGGTCGCCGTGCCGATGATGAATTCTCGGATCATCGAAACCAGCCTCCATGTCAAATCAGAACACGATGACTTCTCGGGTCATCGAAAACAGCCTCCACGTCAAATCGGCACTCGCTGAACAGATGGATCCAATGGAGCTCTCCTCCTTAAACGAGCTCTTGGATCGCATCGCCGCCTTGGGAGTCGCTACGGACTATGATCGGATTGGGCTTAAACCCGATCAAAGGGAGATTAACTCTCCACCGGTCACCCATCATATTGCAGTGGTGGAGGAACAATGCGGCGACCTTTCCTCTATCCTGAGGACCAACTATGTCCGGATTCCCGAGCTCTCCGAGCCGGACGCCCGTTCGCGGGAGGACAACATCCAATCCCTGAACTTAGAGTCAGGCAGCGGACCAGGATTAGCGGGTAACACCCCGGAACCGGAACTTCCAAAATTGGAAACTCCTCGGCCCCTGGATCCCAGATCGGGTAGGGTTCGGATTCAATTCCACCCACCCACCCAAACACAAGCGATCTTTCCCATATCAGGCAAGAGCCCCAGGAAACAGTACATCACTACTGGGCCAGATTCCTCCTTGCGATGAACAAGGTTAAGGACTGTCGCGAGGAAGACGCAATCTATTTTTCTCCAATAATTGCACGGACAAGGGAATCCTTAACGCCATAAATCGCCGTGAGATAACACGCTTCGCTGACTTGGCGTCCATAGTACGAAAGTACTGTGCGATGGAAAGTGCCTGGAAAACCGAAACAAACTTTTGGGATAATCCGGCCCTGAACACAAACCCAGTCCGAAATAAAAGGGTGCATTATCACAATACACCCGGGTTAACTACCAAAAAGCAAAAACCCTCTACAGGGCAAGGAACCGTACTGGAGGGATGGCTCAACGGACCCTGCAAAATTCATAGTACAGCGGATACAATACCAACGCACAGCCTTAGAGCATGTTGGATACTCCGGCAGGTGGCCAAAAGTGGTGAGGATCTACTTCCCAAATACCACAGAGCACCATCCCGTGGACAAACAATACGGTGTTAACGGTCTTTGAGACCTTCGCGTCAAATAATAGGCGCAAGCGAACACTCCGCAGCATGGCCGAAATCTGCCACGTAGCAGCAATAAATCCTTGGAGTGACACGGCTATTACCTTCAATGCCAGTGACGAACCTAAATTCCGAACAGCCCGAGCACCAGCCGCACTGGTCCTCAGTCCAATCGTGGACGGCTTTCGACTCACCAAGGTACTCATGGACGGCGGCAGCGGATTAAACCTCATCTATGAGGAAACTCTTCAAAAGATGGAAATAGACTGGAGCCGCATTGAGCAAAGTAGCACAACCTTTAGAGGAATCATCCCCAGTCGGGAAGCACGCTGTGCTGGGAAAATCACACTAGATGTGGTATTCGGCACGCCGGATAATTACAGGTCCGAAGAAATTACATTCCAAGTGGCCCCGTTCAGCAGTGGTTATCACGCTCTTTTAGGACGGGAGGCATTCACAATCTTCCAAGCCGTACCCCATTACGGGTACATGAAGCTCAAAATGCCCGGGCCCAACGGAATCATCACTCTCGCCAGCGATCCGGACACAGCACTCCGCACCGAAAACAAAACAGCGCATTGGCCCTCGAGGCATTATCGAAGCCCTCTCGGCCGAGGAATTAACATGCTACGCTCCATAGTGGACAGGGACGACGTGATACTCGACAAGAGATCCAAGTCCACCTCTTTTAAACCAGCGGATGAAATAGTCAAATTCCAAGTCCACCCAACGGACCCTACAAAAACAGCCTCCATCGGGGCACAGCTAAGCCCCGCTGTGGACGCCGCACTACGAGAGTTCCTGCGCGAGAACTGGGACATATTCGCCTGGCATCCCTCAGACATGCCAGGAATCCCACGCAGGCTGGCCGAGCATAGCCTCAATATCCTAAAGGGATTCAAGCCGGTCAAGCAAGCTCTTCGGCGTTTCTGAACCTAAGAGACAGGCCATGGGAGAGGAACTAGCCAAGTTATTGGAGGCCGGATTCATCAAAGAAATAAAACACCCGGACTGGCTAGCAAACCTGGTGATGGTACCAAAGAAGGACAAATCCTGGCGCCTTTGTGTCGACTTCAAAGACCTCAATAAAGCTTGCCCAAAGGATCCCTTCCCCCTCCCACGCATCGATCAAATCATTGATGCTACCAAGGACACGAGTCATTGTGTTTCCTCGACGCATACTCCGGTTACCACCAAATCAAGATGGCGGAGTCCGACCAAGCCGCAACGGCATTCATCACACCATACGGTCCCTTCTGTTTTAACACAATGCCTTTTGGGCTCAAAAACGCCGGCGCAACATATCAGCGCATGATTCAGACATGTCTGGAGAAACAAATCGGCAAAACAGTAGAGGCATACGTAGACGATGTGGTCGTCAAAACCAAACACGTCGACTCTTTGATAGACGACTTGAGGCTCACATTCGACAACCTCCGAACATATGACATCAAGCTCAATCCGGAAAAATGCGTTTTCGGCGTACCAGCCGAAAGCTCCTGGGATTCATTGTCTCCAGTAGAGGTATTGAAGCTAATCCGGCCAAAATCCGAGCGTTGTCACAGTTGGCTACCCCAACAGACCTCAAACAAATCCAGAAGCTAACTGGATGCGTGGCGGCTCTAAGCCGCTTTATCTCCCGCTTAGGAGAAAAGGCTTTACCCCTTTATCGCCTCCTTCGGCGCACCGAACACTTCGAGTGGACGGACGCGGCCACAGCCGGATTGGAAGAAATAAAGGCCATTCTGGCAACCAACCCGATCCTGGCGCACCAAACATCGGCGAACCAATGATGTTGTACATTGCGGCAACTCATCAAGTTGTAAGCGCGGTGCTCGTTGTCGAACGGGAAGCGGACGGACACAAATTCCCTCTTCAAAGCCGGTATACTATGTATCCACTGTCCTCACTCCATGCAAATCACGGTACCCGCATTACCAAAAAATAGCATATGCGGTATTCATGGCATCGTGGAAACTGCGACACTACTTTCAAGAGTGTTCGATTACAATAGCCTCGGAAGTGCCACTTAATGATATTATCAACAACCGCGACACTACGGGCCGGATTGCCAAATGGGCCATTGAGCTGCTCCCATTCAACATAACATACAAACCTCGCTGAGCCATTAAATCGCAAGTACCGGCCGACTTCGTCGCCGAATGGACGGAGGCCGAACTCCCTAAAGAGTACGGCGCATACTCCAATTGGATCATGCACTTCGACGGTTCTAAAATGCTGGCCGGTCTAGGGGCTGGCATCGTCCTGACGTCCCCAACCGGAGATACCGTTCGGTACATAGTGCAAATATTGTATACAGATTCCAACAATGCAGCCGAATATGAAGCTCTGTTGCATGGTCTTCGGATGGCAGTCTCCATGGGCATTCAACGCCTGGAGGTGCGTGGGGACTCAAACCTTGCAATATCCCAAATAAACGGAGATTTCGACGCCAAGGATCCGAAAATGGCGGCCTATCAAAATGCCGTCCTAAAAATGTCAGCTCGGTTCGAGGGACTCGAATTTCACCATGTGGCTCGGGAAAACAATCAGGCGGCGGATATCCTCGCCCGCATCAGTGCAAAACGCGACGCGGTCCCCCCCCCCCAACATATTTCTGGAAAGGCTCTTCAAGCCATCCGTAGCATGGGAAGGGGACACCGGTAACAACAGTCCGGACCCGGCCAAAATACCCGATACCGAACTCTCTGACACAATCGGAGGCTCCGCCACCGAAATAACACCTTCAACCCACGAAATAATGGCCATTATTGCCCCGTGGACAGAACCATTCCTGGCCTACCTAACTAGACAGGAACTTCCGGAGGACCAAAATGAGGCACGCTGCATAGTGCGGCGATCCAAGGCCTACAGGGTCCATGAGGGAGAATTGTACAAGAAAAGCACTACCGGAGTCCTTCAAAGGTGCATCTCCGAAGAGGAAGGGCGGAATCTTTTGGCAGAAATTCACGCCGGACTCGGCGGTCATCACGCCGCAGCCCGGGCTCTTGTAAGCAAGGCCTTCCGTACAGGATTCTATTGGCCAACGGCCCGGGCAGATGCACAGGACTTGGTCCAACGTTGCGCCGGTTGCCAGCTCTTTGCAAATCAAAGCCACATGCCACCCACCGCCCTCCAAACAATCCCCATTACATGGCCCTTTGCGGTCTGGGGGCTTGACATGGTTGGACCCCTTAAAGGGGGAACCCACAAGAAAAAATACTTATTGGTCATGGTGGATAAATTCACCAAATGGATAGAGGCCGAACCGGTTAAAACAGCTGAATCCGGACCGGTGATAGATTTCATATCCGGGGTTGTACACCGTTATGGCGTCCCCCACAGCATCATCACTGATAATGGCACGAACTTCACGGCCGATGAGGTAAAACTCTGGTGCAGCAAAATGGGCATCAAGCTCGATTATGCCTCAGTCTATCACCCACAAACCAACGGTCAAGTCGAGCGAGCAAACGGTCTTATAATGAGCGGCATTAAACCCAGATTAGTGCGTTCCTTAACGGAGTCTAACACGCACTGGGTAGAGGAGCTCGAATCCGTACTCTGGGGGCTGCGGACCACGCCGAATGGTAGTACCAGATATACACCCTTCTTTATGGTGTACGGCACAAAGGCAGTCTTGCCCTGCGACATAATTCATGACTCATCTAGAGTGCGCATGTACGAAGAAAGAGAAGCCGAGCTCGATCGGCAGGACAGTCTGGACACCTTGGAGGAGGAGTGCGATGTAGCCAAAGCCCGTTCCGCATTTTACCAGCAACAGGCTCACAGATACCAAAGCAGAGAAGTACGGGCCAACACTTATAACGTTGGCGAACTAGTTCTATGTCTGTCGGATAAGAAAAAGAACAAGCTCGAGCCCAAATGGGAAGGTCCCTTCATTATTGACCAAGTTCTGACCGGTGGAGCGCACCAACTGCGGGATGCATTGACTAGTCGACTCGAGCCGAACCCATGGAACGCGGCCAGGCTCCGAAGATTCTACGCCTAGCACCAGACTCTATATTAGTCCCCTCCCTTTGTCCATTTTTTCACAAATACATTATCTGTCTTGTTTTCCTTTCTTTCTTTCTTTTCTTATTTCTCTATGCCTTCAAGGGTCACCTTGTGCCCTTTTTGCACATTACAGATGCGCTAGCCGCACTCTTCATACCTGGGGGCTTCTTTCACAGAAGCTTAAATTATTTATCCGGGCTTCATGCCCAACACATGTGTTCTTCTTCCGCATGTACCTTTTTCACCATTATATGCATCGATATGACTTAAGTTTTGGCCAAGCTGGATTGCCTCGCTCTTGTATTTATGCCCTACGTTCTCGTTAATTCGGCTAGGGCATAAGGGGAGCACCTCTGTGATTGTTACTGTCGGGTCAGCCGGATGTGTACCTTAGACTGGGTAAAGCCAAAAGCTAGCGTTCTTAAGGGAATATTAGGTCGGTGAACAAAAGATGATTTTTATTTATTGTCCATATCTGCCCCCAGATGCTTTTTCTGCGTTTCTTATCGCAGTTCGGACATGCACTTTAGGGCATGCTTACCCAGGGAAAGGAACCCTTAACGGAACTATTCTCCCTGGAAGATGTTTCTTACTACCCATGTAATATAACATAACTAGTTGGGCACTTGTCTGATAAAGCACTAATGACCCCTACGCCTAGTCTCCACGCATACCCCGGTTTTATATAACTGAGCGGGTATTCGGATTCACTCCGGACTATCGGGCCCGGAGGTTGAAGCGAAAAGGTCCGCAACGACAAATGATCTAAAATCCGGCTAGAAGGCATTATACATGTCACTTTAATTACATAGTCATGCAGACTGACTAAATTCCTCCTCTATACCATCCAACAGGCGGTCCAGCTTACAATCCTGTTGAGAATACTTTGCGGCTAATTCTACTTGCCCATAAACTAATCTAACGGGGATCTCTTTTCCGTCGGACCCCACAGGTCCGACCTCGGCCATGTGATTCGGGTCTGCCTTGGTATATCGTGTCTTCACCATGGCCCAGGCTTCTCTGGCACCCTGTCGGTAGGCTGATATCTTCCATAAACAGAAGCGCCGCCGTGCTCCCTTCAGCTTCTCCGCAAGCTCAGCAACGCCTTCTGGCAGGGAGACGGACGGCCACAAGGCCTGGGCAACGCCCTGCATCACCTGCCGAACTTGTTCGTGCAGATGTGACAGCTCGGACAGAAGATCACCCACAGACCCGGGCATTTCCTCCATGGGACGACCCGTCAGCATACCTACAGACATAACGCTGTTAGTCGACTTCTTCACCGAACTCCTTTAGCAGGACTCGTTCAAGCACTTACTAAAAATGTCGTGATGAAGCTATGTACCTAGGGTAGGGGCATGGCCTGTCCAAACTGACCTACCCAAGGACATCTCCAGAAGAAATCATCTTTCAATCGACTTGGAGGTGTTCACTCGACAGACAGGAAACAGCTATGACCATGATTACGCCAAGCTATTTAGGTGAGACTATAGAATACTCAAGCTTGCATGCCTGCAGGTCGACTCTAGAGGATCTAAAGACACTCCGCATGCTAACGGTCGGTTATTAAGTAGCTTTTATGGTCATCATAGCACTTTATTACTAGCGTTACCAGTAACGCGCTTGCCTTAATGTACATTGAACCCTTTGTAACATGGGCTGGCTGGGGTCCTGGCGCACTCTATATAAGCCACCCCCTCCTCCGAGACAAGGGTTCGCACCCCTGTAATTTCATGCACGCATAATCCAGTCGACCGCCTCCGGGCTCCGAGACGTAGGGCTATTACTTCCTCCGAGAAGGGCCTGAACTCGTAAACCTTGCGTGCTTACAACTTCTCCAATTATACCCAGACATTTTGAGTATATGCTCACTGACAGAACTGTTCTCCTCCATCTTGCAGCTATAGAACTTATTGGAGACTTCATATCTTCTCAATCCGGGCATTTGCTTGAAATATTAACTTCAACTCCTGGAACATCTCATATGCTCCATGACGTTCAAAACGTCGTTGAAGTCCCGAGTTCTAAGCCGTAAAGCATGGCACACTGAACTATCGAGTAGTCATCAGCTTTGCTCTGCCAGACGTTCATAACATCTGGTGTTGCTCCAGCAGCAGGCCTGGCCCCAGCGGTGCTTCCAGGACGTAATTCTTCTATGCAGCAATGAGGATAATCCTCAAGTTACGGACCCAGTCCGTGTAATTGCTACCATCATCTTTCAACTTTGCTTTCTCAAGGAACGCATTAAAATTCAACGGAACAACAGCACGGGCCATCTATCTACAATCAACATAATACAAGCAAGATACTATCAGGTACTAAGTTCATGATAAATTTAGGTTCAATTAATCATATTACTTAAAGAACTCCCACTTAGATAGACATCCCTCTAATCCTCTAAGTGATTACGTGATCCAAATCAACTAAACCATGTCCGATCATCACGTGAGATGGAGTAGTTTCATTGGTGAACATCACTATGTTGATCATATCTACTATGATTCACGCTCGACCTTTCGGTCTCCGTGTTCCGAGGCCATATCTGTATATGCTTGGCTCGTCAAGTATAACCTGAGTATTCCGCGTGTGCAACTGTTTTGCACCCGTTGTATTTGAACGTAGAGCCTATCACACCGATCATCGCGTGGTGTCTCAGCACGAAGAACTTTCGCAACGGTGCATACTCAGGGAGAACACTTCTTGATAATTTAGTGAGAGATCATCTTATAATGCTACCGTCAATCAAAGCAAGATAAGATGCATAAAAGATAAACAGCACATGCAATCAATGTAAGTGATATGATATGGCCATCATCATCTTGTGCCTGTGATCTCCATCTCCGAAGCATCGTCATGATCTCCATCGTCACCGGCATGACATCATGATCTCCATCATCTTGATCTATATCAATGTGTCGTCACATGGTCGTCTCGCCAACAATTGCTCTTGCAACTATTTCTATCGCATAGCGATAAAGTAAAGCAATTATTTGGCACTTGCATCTTATGCAATAGACAGACAACCATAAGGCTTTTGCCAGTTGCCGATAACTTCAACAAAACATGATCATCTCATACAATAAAATTTAGCATCATGTCTTGACCATATCACATCACAACATGCCCTGCAAAAACAAGTTAGACGTCCTCTACTTTGTTGTTGCAAGTTTTACGTGGCTGCTACGGGCTTAAGCAAGAACCAATCTCACCTATGCATCAAAACCACAACGATAGTTTGTCAAGTTGGTGCTGTTTTAACCTTCGCAAGGACCGGGCGTAGCCACACTCGGTTCAACTAAAGTTGGAGAAACTGTCACCCGCAAGCCACCTATGTGCAAAGCACGTCGGGAGAACCGGTCTCACGTAAGCGTACGCGTAATGTCGGTCCAGGCCGCTTCATCCAACAATACCGCCGAACCAAAGTATGACATGCTGGTAAGCAGTATGACTTATATCGCCCACAACTCACTTGTGTTCTACTCATGCATATAACATCAACACATAAAACCTAGGCTCTGATACCACTGTTGGGGAACGTAGTAATTTCAAAAAATTTCCTACGCACACGCAAGATCATGGTGATGCATAGCAATGAGAGGGGAGAGTGTGATCTACGTACCCTTGTAGATCGACAACGGAAGCGTTTGGTTGATGTAGTCATACGTCTCCACGGCCCGACCGATCAAGCACCGAAACTACGGCACCTCCGAGTTTTAGCACACGTTCAGCTCGATGACGATCCCCGGACTCTGATCCAGCAAAGTGTCGGGGAAGAATTCCGTCAGCACAACGGCGTGGTGACGATCTTGATGTACTACTGTCGCAGGGCTTCGCCTAAGCACCGCTACAATATTATCGAGGACTATGGTGGCAGGGGGCGCCGCACACGGCTAAGAATATGATCACGTGGATCAACTTGTGTTTCTCTGGGGTGCCCCTGCCTCCGTATATAAAGGCTCAAGGGGGGGGTGCGGCCGGCCTAGTGGTGGCGCGCCAGGAGGAGTCCTACTCCCTCCGGGAGTAAGATTCCCCCCCCCCCAATCCTAGTTGGAATAGGATTCGCGGAGGGGGGAAGAGAAAGGGGGGCCAGCCCCCTCTCCTTGTCCTATTCGGACCAAGGGAGGGGAGGGGCGTGCGGCCCATCTCAGGCCACCTCTTCTCTTTTCCACTAAGGCCCACTAAGGCCCATATAGCTCCCGGGGGTTCCGGTAACCTCCCGATACTCCGGTAAAATCCCGATTTCACCCGGAACACTTCCGATATCCAAACATAGGCTTCCAATATATCAATCTTTATGTCTCGACCATTTCGAGACTCCTCGTCATGTCCGTGATCACATCCGGGACTCCGAACAACCTTCGGTACATCAAAACGTATAAACTCATAATATAACTGTCATCGAAACCTTAAGCGTGCGGACCCTACGGGTTCGAGAACAATGTAGACATGACCGAGACATGTCTCCGGTCAATAACCAATAGCGGGACCTAGATGCCCATATTGGCTCCTACATATTCTACGAAGATCTTTATCGGTCAGACCGCATAACAACATATGTTGTTCCCTTTGTCATCGTATGTTACTTGCCCGAGATTTGATCGTCGGTATCCAATACCTAGTTCAATCTCGTTACCGGCAAGTCTCTTTACTCGTTCCGTAATACATCATCTCGCAACTAACTCATTAGTTGTATTGCTTGCAAGGCTTAAGTGATGTGCATTACCGAGAGGGCCCAGAGATACCTCTCCGACGATCGGAATGACAAATCCTAATCTCGAAATACGTCAACCCAACATGTACCTTTGGAGACACCTGTAGAGCACCTTTATAATCACCCAATTACGTTGTGATGTTTGGTAGCACACAAAGTGTTCCTCCGGCACACGGGAGTTACATAATCTCATAGTCATAGGAACATGTATAAGTCATGAAGAAAGCAATAGCAACATACTAAACGATCGGGTGCTAAGCTAACGGAATGGGTCATGTCAATCAGACCATTCAGCTAATGATGTGATCCCGTTAATCAAATAACAACTCTTTGTCCATGGTTAGGAAACATAACCATCTTTGATTAACGAGCTAGTCAAGTAGAGGCATACTAGTGACACTCTGTTTGTCTACGTATTCACACATGTATTATGTTTTCGGTTAATACAATTCTAGCATGAATAATAAACATTTATCATGATATAAGGAAATAAATAATAACTTTATTATTGCCTCTAGGGCATATTTCCTTCAGTGCCACCGCTTTTACCAATACCTCTTTTCCCGCTGTAGACATAGTATTCTCAAGCCAACCCTGCACTTTGCTCCATAGCCAATCTTTCAGGTATTTGAAGGCCCCATTTTTTGAAGTACCTATGTCAGACGGCATACCCAGGTACTTCTCATTGAGTGTTTCATTAGGGACATTGAGAGACTCTTTGATGACATCCTGAGTGCTATCAGGAACACCCTTACTAAAGTAAATAGATGATTTAGCAAAGTTAATCCGTTGGCCCGAAGCTTCACAGTAACTATTCAGTACTAGGTTCACCTCTTCAGCACCCGCAATACTTGCCTTACAAAACAGCAGGCTGTCATCAGCAAATAATAAGTGACTTAATTGGGGCGCCGACGGTGCCACTTGTAAACCACTCAGATGGGATGACTCACTCTTGGATTTTAAAAGGCACGACATGCCCTCTACTGCTAGCAAGAACAAATATGGACTGGTTGGGTCCCCTTGTCTGATTCTTCTGGATGGCTCAAACTCTTCCAACTTGTTCCCGTTGAATAACACCGAGAACTTGACAGACGTTACTAGGCTCATGACTATATTTACCCATCTTTCTGTGAAGCCCAATTTCATCATCACCGCCCTCAGGTAGGGCCACTCGACCCTGTCATATGCCTTCATCATGTCGAGCTTGAGTGCAAAGGATTGGTGCTTTTTTGCTTTGTTCCTCTTCATGAAGTGGAGGCATTCATAAGATGTGATAATGTTATCGGTTATCAACCTTCCAGGAACAACCGCTGATTGCTCTTCAGAAATTATCTCAGGTAAAATCACTTTCAGACGATTAGCGATCACTTTCGAGGCAATCTTATATAGTACGTTGCAAAGGCTAATCGGTCTGAATTGAGTTAACAAAGTAGGGTTTTTTACCTTTGGTATTAGCACCAGGACTGTTTCATTAATGCACGCTGCTGATTCTGTGCCCTCTACTATTCTTAACACTACCTTTGTCACATCATCTCCACAAACCTCCCAGTGACGCTGGAAGAAATGAGCTGGATATCCGTCCGGGCCCGGAGCTTTAGTCGGGAACATCTGAAAAAGAGCTGTTTTAACTTCCTCTTCTCTGTATGGAGCATTCAAAGCATCATTCATCATACCAGTGACTTTGCGTGGAATAGTGTCCAACACGAGCTCCATATTTGCTACACCTTCAGACGTATACAGGGTTTTGTAAAAGGACGTCGCCATTTGCTCCATCTCCATAGCATTATCTGTCATCGAACCATCCGGGCGAACTAGTTCTTTTATTTGGTTTTTCCTTCTTCGCCTGCTCGCACGCAAATGGAAAAAATATGTGTTCTTATCACCGTGGATCAACCAGTCAATACGAGCACGCTGCCGCCATAGTATCTCCTCTCGGTGAAACAGTTCAACAAGCCGATCTGTGATTTTTATCTCCTCCCTAGTCGGCCCTGATCTCCCTGGTGTTGCACGGCAAATATGTAGTTTTGTTTTTAATTCACTGATTTCCTTTCGCACATTTCCAAAGTGCACGTGATCCCAGGTAGATAGTTCTCCCGACAGCCCCTGTAGCTTTGTCTTGACCTGCTCCACTGACTCGCCTGGCGCCGCTGTCCACTGGCTGGCCACTACCGGACCAAGCGACTCGTCCCGCTCCCAGCATACTTCATATTTAAAAGGTTTTGGGCCCCGCCTGCATGCATGCAATTCTTGCAGCGTAAGCAACAAGGCTATGTGATCTGAGCTAGCTGCCGCCAGGTGTTTAACCTCTGCTGTCGAAAACGCCATTAACCAGTCCGGCGTAGCCACTGCTCTGTCCAGCCTCACCCTTGTAAATGTTCCTCCAGCTACTTTTTTCTCAAACGCCCAGCTCTGCCCTTTGTAACCAATATCAGTAAGGCTGCAAGTATCCAGAGCGTCGCGGAATAGATCCATCTGTGCTTGGCTTCTCGCGCATACTCCATCATGCTCGTGGCCATGTAGCACTTCATTGAAGTCACCGATCGCAACCCATGGATGACTGCTGGTGTTTGCAATACCACGCAACATATCCCATGTTTTATATCTTTCTTGCGTTTGTGCTTCTCCATAGACAAAAGTAATCCTAGTTTGCACCGGGAATAACTCTTTCACAAGTACATCTATATGATACTCTGAGTAGCCAAGAATTTCCAACTTTATTGCTTCGTTCCAAAAAATACCAAGACCACCACTTCTACCTCTACTGCTTACAGCAAAACTCTTATCAAAGCCTAATGATCCTACCATATTCTCAACACGTGAGCCCTCTATTTGGGTTTCTAAGATGCATACAATAGAGGGTGCATGTTGCCTCGAGAGATCTCGAAGCTCTCGAACTGTCGCGGGTTTGCCAGCCCCACGACAGTTCCACACCAGGCAACTCATTGCGCTAGGCGCGACCCCACCGGGAGGCCCGCCAAACGCGCATCAGAAGTTTTGGTTTGAGCTGTGCTCTTTGTGTTGGTAGAATCACTTGAAATTGGCTTCTTTCTCTTCGGCTCTTGCTTGGACGAGGGGCTCTCTGGAGCTTTTGCTTGCTGCACCATAGGAGTTTTGCCTCCCTGGATTGAAGGCTGGGGCCCGTTTGCTTTGTTACCCAGCGAAGCAACTATCATCCCCATCTTCCTGTTTAGATCAGCATCATCCATTGTGATGTCATCTTGGCGTTCATCTGAGTCCATAAAATCCTCAGGATGGTTATCATATGCTGCACCGCGACTCCGGCCACCGCCTGATCGGCCTCGACCTCTTCCCCCTCTGTTACTGTTGCCTCTTCCTTCACCAGGACCGCTGCCCGGGCCTCTGAACCAGCTAGCTTTCAGATCCTTAAAAACTAGTGCTTTTGGTGCCCAAACATCGTCACCACATTCCTTAAACAGATGCCCCAGATAACCACATACCGCACACCAATCCGGGAGCCTCTCGAATTTCACCCGGAAGATCACTCGCTGCATCACATCCTTCTTCTTGATAACCAGAGAAACTGCATTCTTTAGTGGCTTTGTTACATCAATCTTCACCCTCACCCGTGCAAAGTTCCCCTCAAAATCTTGGGACTTCGGCTCAACGTAAATGAACTCTCCAACCGTCGCCGAGAGCGCTTTGATCTTAGGGAAGAAACCATCCGGAAGGTCGTGGATCTGCATCCATATGTCCAGTTTGGTGAGATCGATCAAGGAGGGTTTAGTGAAACCATCATAGGGTGCCAAGATCACCGCTTTGCCCTTGAAAGTCCACGGACCCTCCTCCATTACACGCTCCCAATCGCCAAGGCACACGAACTGTAACATATACAAGTTATCCTCCAGAGGTCTGATTTTAACTTCCTTCACCAGATCCCATGCGACTCGCATGTTCCTGTAGAACCAATACTGGCTGTAAGATTTCTCCGTATGAACCCTAGCCAGGGCCATCCAGCGGGTTGCTTCAGCCGGAAGTTCATCATCCTCCACCACTACGTCCTGTAGATCGTCTTCCTTCAGACCCAATTCTTCCATCATTGCCGCCAGATCCGTTTCCGCTGCACCCGAGGATGCACCATCTTCCTTAGTTCTCTTGCCCGAAGAAACCATGTCCACGAGCGGTAGGGTCCCCATCGCTTCGTCCGCTGCTGCCATGGTCAGGGTCAAGGGACCCCGACCGCCGGCGGAGGGAAGGAGGCGGGGTAGATCAAGATCTCTATGGCGAGGAGACAAGTCGCCGCCGCCCAGAGGAAGAAAACCCTAACGAGAGGGGAAAGACGGATATTGCGCCGAGCCTCGGGGCCATACCCTGCTATTTTTGCAATTCCTATCGGCCCATATCCACCTTTTTTTTGAACTCTCGGCCCATATCCACCTGGTTGGACTGAACTTATCGAATTGGGATCTGACAGAGCAACTAATGAGCGAGTATTCCTTGAGAAGCCCCTGCAAGGATAACTTTTGGAGGGCTGAGAGCGCGCCAACCTCAGCCACCGCGACGAGTTGCGTGCTGGACGCTTTCTCTGATTTTTTTATAGCGTTTTTGGCTGTTAGATTTCCCTCGGTTTTGGATGGAAAAGAATTCAAATTTTTTGGTCCAGAAAAGCCATTTTTTTCTTCTTCTTCTATTATGTGAAAGCATAGATTTACTTCTCGTGGAGGCATGGATTTACTTCCGCGAGAAGCACGGTCATACCCATTTCCCTTTCGCGAGAGACATAGATTTACTTCTCATAGAGGCGGGGATTTGCTTCCACAAGAGGCACAGTCGTGTTTGTCACAAAAGGCTTCCTTTCGCCAGAGATACATATCTACTTCAGGTGGAAGCACGAATTTGCTTCCACGAGATGAGAGACATACGTGTGCCGCATAAAAAAAACACTTTTCTTTTCTTTTCTTTTTGCGAGAGGCACAGGTTTATTTCTCGTATAGACACAGATTTACATCCATGAGAGGCACAATCATGCCTCTCGGAAAAAAATGTGTTTTCTTTTATTTTATTTTTTGTCGTGAGAGACACAAATTTTACTTCTCGTGGAGGCACGGATTTGCTTCCGCGAGATGCACTGTCGTGCCTCTCGAGAAAGTTAAAAAAGAACACATTTTTTTCGTTCTGCAAGAGGCATAGATTTACTTCCCGTGGAGGCACGAATTTGCTTCCACGAGATGAGAGACATACGTGTGCCGCATAAAAAAACATGTTTTCTTTTCTTTTCTTTTTGCGAGAGGCACAGGTTTATTTCTCGTATAGACACAGATTTACTTCCATGACAGGCACAGTCGTGCCTCTCGGAAAAAATGTGTTTTCTTTTATTTTATTTTTTGTCATGAGAGACACAAATTTTACTTCTCATGGAGGCACGGATTTGCTTCCGCGAGATGCAGTGTCGTGCCTCTCGAGAAAGTTAAAAAAGAACACATTTTTTTCGTTCTGCAAGAGGCATAGATTTACTTCCCGTGGAGGCACGGATTTGCTACCGCGGGAGGCATAGTTGTGCCTCTTCGGAAAAGAAAAAAGCATGCTCCTGATTTGGGTTTTTCGACATGGGATCTAGTCTTGAAGATGTCATAGAAAAAAGTAACATATTTGTCATCTTATGCCGAGAGAGGGATACACCTTAGGATTGGTAACATTCAATTGTGTTGCAGGAAAAAGCATATATGGAAGTAAATCCAGGAGCATTACTCCAAATTCAGCGATGACCGCTCGAGTTGGGCAGACCATTAAGAGGGACAGAGTGAGGTTCCCTTGGACGGTTTTGGGAACCTTCTGGAGGGTTCCAAGATTGTTTTCCGGTTTTGGGAACCTTCTAGAAGGTGACTGACTTTTTCTGTATCTTTATTTGTTTTGGTTTTTGTTATGTTTTTTCCTATTTCATTTTTTGTTATGTTTTTCCTTTTTCTTTTTTTGTTTTATTTTTCCTTTAGACCTTTTCAGGTTTTTTCTTCTTTTTCTCTCTTTTTTAAGAAATACAAAATTCAAAAAGTTAAAAACCATCACATTTCTTTTCAAAATTTCATAAACTGTTCACTTATTCAATTTTTTTTAGTTTTTTAGTCAAGTCTTAAATTCAAGTACACTTTTTAAATTCATGATTTTTTAATTCTTGAATATCAATTGTTCAATGTCTATTAAAAAACTGTATTTAAAAAAGTTTTTGTGTGTAATTGATATTTGCTCACCATATATTAAACAAAGTTCATGTATATAACTAAAATGTTCATCATATATTAAATAATTGTTCAGTATGTATTTCGTGGAAATGTTCACAATATTAGAACAATGTTCACTATGTAATTATAAAAATTCCACCGTATATTCAGAAAAGATCATTGTATATAACTCAAATATTTAAAGCATAATAAATTATTGTTTTGTATATATGATAAATGTTTACCATAACTTTAAAAAAATCTCTTAACAATATTTGTTCAGAATTTTGAACGTATGAAGATTTTAGTCAAACTCAGAAAATGGTTTGGAAATCTGCCCATCGTATTTTTCCCTTTGATTTTAAAAATGTTCACAAATTAAATAAGTTTGCAAAATAATTAAAAAATGGTCGAGAATACAATAATCCATTGGGAATTTTCAAACATGTTTACTTTTTCAAAATTTTGATCATCTCTTGAATTAAATAAAAAATGAATCCTTGAACATTTTTGAAATTCACGAATATTATTTGAAGCCATTAAATTTTCTGAAAGACACAAACATTTTTACATATTGCAAACATTTTTTCATAAAATAAAACAAAAAGATTTTTTTTAAATAAAGTGTTATCCTGCATTGTTTAGTAAAATAGGGTGGCGTAACCGTTTCTTTTTAAAAAAATAGTTATCAGTTTCATTTTAACAAAAAATGTTCGCCAATATGTAAAAATGTTAGCGGCCTTGAAAAAAGTTAATAAATCCAAATAATATTCCTGAACTTAAAAAATGTTGAAGGATTCAAAACTTTGTTTGTAAAATTCAAGAAATGATCACAAATTTGAAAAAGTAAACATTTTTTAAAGTCCCAACTAATTATTGTATTCTCGAGAACTTTTATTTATTTTGTTAATTTATTTAATTTATGAACATTTTTTGAATCAAAGGAAAAAATACGGTGAACAGATTTACAAATTATTTTTTGAGTTTGACTAAAATCTTCATACATTCGAAATTCTGAACAAGTATTGTAAAGAGATTTTTTTAAAAAAATATGGTAAACATTCCATCAAGCATACAGAACAATAATTTATTATACTTTTAATGTTTCATTTATGTACACTGTTTTTTTAATAATGTTTAAGAATTCGAAAAAAGTGTTATTGAATTTAAGAATTCACTAAAAATCCAAGATTTTTTTTGAAAAAGTGAATAGTGTTTGAAATTTTGAAAATAAATGTGATGATTTTTAAATTTTTCAATTTAGTATTTCCTAAAAAAGAGAAAAACAAGAAAAGGTTTAGACGAAAAATAAAACAGGAAAAGGAAAAAAACAAAAGAAAAACCGAAACAAGTGAAGATACAGAAAACCGTCAGTCACCTTCTAGAAGGTTCCAAAACCAGAAAGCAAGCTTGGAACCCTCAAGAAGGTTCCCAAAACCGTCCAAGGGAACCTCGCTCTGTCCCTCTTAATGGGCCGCCCAACTCGAGCGGTCATCACTGAATTTGGAGTAATGCTCCTTGATTTCCTTCCATATATGCTTTTTTCCTTTCAAATAATGAAAAAAATAAGTTTTCTTCTCTCTCTCAGAGGATTAGCGTTAAAAATAACAAAAAAGTCAATGGGATCCAAGTCGAAACTCCTTATAAAAAATCAAAAATGCTCGAGCCATCAGTGAGTTAGCATAGCTCTATCTCTCCAGAATTGTCTCTCTCCACGAGAATATTTCTAAAATAAATTCCGACCGTGAGCCTATCTTCACCTCCAAGTTCTGGAAGTTTTTTCAAAAGCCTACAGTAAATACAATACTTTTCAGCACAACTTATAATCCTCAGAGACAAGGTAACGATAAACCTAATCTTGTAAGATACAATCAAAGCTTGTCATCTCATTTTCTATGAAATGAGATGACTACCTCATTTTATTGAGTTCTCCGACAACAACACATTAAAGGTGGTCCTTGGTATGGATCCCTTCGAGTTTCTTTACTCCGCTCAATTGGTCTGAAACTGGAAAATGTCAACATTTCGGTTCGAACATCATTCAAGGCGCAGAAGAAACGTCTGTATTATCCTTAAGAACTTGAAAGTAGCTCAATCTATGCGATATAACTACTAGGACAGAAAACATCGTCATCCGCAGCCGCTCTCCACCACCATCGCGAGCCTGAGGGGATTTGAAATAAATATTGCTCATATATTTATAGTAATTTTTTTTAGTTTTTATCTAAGTGATAATGCCACTAAACAAATACTCATCGCATCTCTAAACATATACAGTTTTTTGAACTGAAATTGTAAAACAAGCCCAAACTATAAAAACAGAAACCAAAATTCGTATCCATGATGACTTCAACATGTATGATGGGGTTGTACATACTAAACATACATCTTTTTATGCATACTTTGGGCTACAGTTAACTCATACATCATATTTATGTATATTTTGGAGTACATCTAACTAGTAGGCGTACATCATATTTATTATATTTAATCATGAACTAGACCCAAATATTAGCTACTATTAGTCCTCATTCTTAAAATGTCATAATGGCTATGGCTATAAATACAAATATGCTTAAGTTAACTGGACTAGGTTGGCTATATTTGTATTAGTTTTTAGACATTTAGTCTATGACATTAAAATAATGCGTTTGTAAATTGGGGGAAATTTTCTTTTAATGTATGTAAACTAGAAAAGAACAAGACAAGATACAATATTATAGTTTGTTGTGTCCATTTTAGTATCTTTAGCTGCCTTAAACCAGAGTTCTAGAGCACACCATTCAAATAAATATCTAAATATATTTTCTTTTGCAGGCTACGTATAACTAAATTATGAATTTATAATGAAAGTGTGTCCAAGTATGAATTACTACCATTTATTTATTGTTTGTTGATGAAGTGTGGCCGTTCTTTTCCTGAGCTTGAACCGACCAGCAACACATGTTTGTTTTGAGTTTTGAAATGATGACAACTTAAGTTTTAATATAATTTTATGTAGATTTTTGAAATGCCACATTTTATACTCTAGGAGGCTAGGATAGTGCATCAGGTCATATCTAACATATCTAACCGAAACCCTAATATTTAGCGCCTTAAACCTTAACTCCTCAAATTTGCAGAGTTGGAGAAAAGTAGTTTATAACCAAACTCATAAAGAATTTTCTTTGCCAATCCTTTTATCTTTTGGCTGACATACTCCATTTTAAGTACATATTTGCACACGTATCAAATTCAAATTTGAACCAAGGTTCACACTATTCATGAACATAAAAAGGATCAAATTTACAGATGTAATTATTCTAATTCAAACACGCGAAAGGGTCCAAATGATTGTCAAAGCTTGGCATAAGTCGGATTGGGTGCAAACTAATCCTTGACAAGCTTCCCGTGGCCTTATGCTTTATCCCGATTAATGTACAAGCGGCTGAACTGTGATCCTAATCTCAGATGCCGAAAGTCCTCCTAAACGAACACTACAATGCCATCTCAACATCACCGTCATCTTCTTCCTCCTCCTCCAAAGAAGAGCCAATGAAGAATATCTCCGTTGACCTCTTCATCTAGTTATTGCAATATTTTATGTTGCATTTGATTGTAAAAAACAGTAAAACAACATCAATGAAAAATAAAGAAAAATAATCACCTAGCTAATTCGTCAAACACGATGAGAGCGGAATTGCGGCAATGCCCAGGCTGTGGGTGGACGGTGTGGCTGAAGGGATGGCCTTCAGGCTTTGATAAGAAAGAATATCCTCAAAGCCATGCTTGCTTGTCGCAAACCAAGCCCGTCGTGCCCAAACTCCGGCTTTCGAAAGGTCACCGGAATGTCTGAGATTCCGGCGGCGTTGAGCTTTTCTGCAGGTGTTCTACGACATTATGGTCATCTGCCGTTTCCATTTTCGACGGAATGAAGCTCGACAGTGGCCATATTCGTCCACAAGCTCCAGGCAGCATGGGGAGGAGGGAGATATGCGCTGATTCCAGCAGCGGTGTCAGCCGACGAGCAAATCTACGATGGGCCGAGAGATTCGGCAAGGTTGCGGGTCCGGTGTGTTGGCCAGCGTGCGCAGTAGTCGGTGAGGGAAAGGTAATTTGCGGAGGCGGTGCCGGGGGTGGAGGTCGTCGAGTGAGAGGTAGCCGGCGCCTAGGGTGAAGCTGAAGGGAATCTTTTTGCAGAGAACTTGTTTGGGGGGCTCAAAATTAAGAGCCGATGGAGGCTTCTTCTAAAAAATTGGAGCAGTTAAAGGAATTTGGCTAGGTGCGGCTTAACTGATAAAAGAACTTTGGAACTGATTCTGGACCCCCACCTGCTCATGACGCCCCGCCTGTTCCTTGAGGGAACCGGATCCTCTAACATCCTCAAGAGATGTCACGTAAGTTACAGTAACCGTGACATCCCTTCTTCACATCCATATGGTTAAACCTAAAATGATTATAATTAATTTGCAAATTTCAAATCTACTATATAGATTTACAAAAATTACATAAAAACCAAATTATGGTGCAATAAAATTATCTTTTGATTTATTTTTGTACATGCTACAGTAACTTGACATTAGTTGCTACAGTAACCCTCACATCCCTTCTTCGCTTTACACACTCATTTCACTGTAACTTCATGACATCCCTTGAGGATGTTAGAGGATACGCTTCCCTCCTTGATATGCTAACCTAGGATGGTGCATAAGCCTGAAAACCCCACACAAACTATGTTCATGAGCCAATATCTTCTCCAGAGGAATTCATAGCAAAAGGAATACACCTCGGATCTTATTTATTACACTAAAAATAATGAATATGCGAGCCAAACTGAATAAATAATAAATTTACAGCACTACCCATCTCTACCATCTGCCGATCCGATCTCAATCAATATAGATCGACAGGAACGGGGACGAGACCTCGGCA
Source organism: Triticum urartu (assembly GCF_003073215.2). Taxonomy (NCBI): domain Eukaryota; kingdom Viridiplantae; phylum Streptophyta; class Magnoliopsida; order Poales; family Poaceae; genus Triticum; species Triticum urartu. Next base: position 425,402,922 of record NC_053023.1, on the reverse strand, counting down.
ATCCTACATACAAGACACACGTATATATGCACAATCCGTGCACGGCTCAAATGGTTTGGGAATGATCTAATTAGGCTTGAGCTTGAAGGTGCAGCTGTTGGATCGGATGCGGAGCCGCGTGCCGGCCTCGAGGCTGTCCACCACCAGGCTACACCGCGCCTTCCCCGTCATCGTCCACAGCTTGAGTGCGCCAAACTTGATCCGGATGGGCACGCGCGCGGTGACCGTGAGCGGCACGAACCCGGCCTGCCGCTGCTGCGCCAGCTGCGCGGCCACGGCGCTGTCGAGCCTGGTCTCCCCCTGGAGCGTGATGAGCGGCCGCACCGTGCTGCGGTGGCCCTGGTAGAGCGCCGGGAAGGCGCCGCGGCACAGCTCGGTACCGTTGAAGGAGGCGGCGACCCAGCCGCCGTCGTAGTACACCCCGATGCGCCGGTTGGGGTTGTCCGTTATCACCTGCACCTCGAACGCGTCGCTCACCGTCATGGAGGTGGTGTTCACGTCGAACCGGGTGGCCGTCAGCCGCTCCACGCGGAACGTGGGGATCTTGGGGCGGAACACGGCGTAGAGGATCCCCGCCGTGGCGCCGAGCGCGACCACGAGCACGATCAGCACCAGCAGCGTGCAGCACACGCACCGGCAGCACCGGTTGTGCCGCTTCCGCCGCGGCGCGCGCAGCGGGGCCGCCGCGCCGGGCGCAGGGGCGGTGATTGGCAGCCGGTCGCCATAGGCGCCGCTGGGTGGCGGTGGCAGCTTATACTTGTTTTGCTCCGGCACCGCGGGCGGCGCCCCGTCGACGATCACCGGGTGGACCCGGTGGTAGCTTGCCATGCTCTCTTCACCTGACTGGCTGGTTAGCTCCTAGTTGCTTGCTTGCTTGCTTCTTACAGCACGTAGAAGCAGAACACCGTCGCGGAATGAACTGGTTTGCACAAGGAAGATGTTCAAAGCTACCGATGTAGTGGGAGTTGAGGGGTGATCGGGTCCAAGTTTATAAGTGATGGCTCGTGTCAAGTTGGTGTGTTGGTTGGTGCTGCTTGGGTTTCTTTCTAGATGTTGGAGCTTTCTTCCGGTCTCGAACCTTGACTTGGCTGCTATCGTTATGTGTGGCTGCGTGCGTGCTTGACTTGGGCCTTCTTTCCCTTTTTCTTCCTTTGAAACAGTGGCCGTCTCACATGTGTCTCTGTTCTCATGAGCACTCGTGTCTCCTTCAAGAAATTTTGGGTTCCAAGTTCCTGCCTCCATGTAGGTTACTAGCTAGTCAGACGCGTTATAATCCGCGACTAACCAACCGAGGCAGTCATTTTGCCACACGTTGAACCTCGATGGATCGTATTTTGTTTTTTAAACACAGTACAATCACAATCACTCATAAATAAGTGCATACACTTTCCGTATAAACACGCGCACACATACCCTACCTCTATAAGCACCTTAGAGATATTGAGCCGGTATATCGTCGTGAAATTTATGAAGTCATCGTAGGCGCCTCGTCGTCGACAGAAACATCTGCTCTCACTGAAAGCGCATCGCCGAAAATTGTAAAATAAATTCAGAAATAATGCGACCACAGGAACTTAAACCGTCGATGGATCGTACGTGTTTGAATGGTTGCGACGGAGTACGCCGTGTCCGATCCTATGTAAGGAGCGTCGTCACAACGATCTACATCATGTCAGCACTGTCTTGGGTCAGGTGAAAGTCGGGAATAGATTAATGTGTATCCGGCAATGGATCACGGGGGATGCTATCGCTGAATAATTGCCCGGAAGATGCCTCTCAGCCGTGCAGCCGCGCAGGTGCCAGCATAATAAGCGTGTGTGATTCGTTGACCGGTGGGTGTGTGTTGAACATTAATAAGGCCGGCCGGACGGACGCCGGGACGGTGCGTCCGGGAAAGGAGAAGCTTCATGCGTGACGTGATCCACGGCTGCGGACGGGCGACCTTTCTCTTTCACATTCGCACATTGGCAACGCGTGCGTTTCAAGTAATGATCCCGTGTTAAGAAGATTCTCAACGGCGGCATAGATGTAATGTAAGCATGTGCTAATTCAGCACGTAACCAAACGAACTAATACTCTACTATACTTGTATTGTACTACTAGATTAATTGCTTCCTCCAGAAGCTTGTGCTACTAGATTGTAATGTAAACATCTACGCCCCCCACTAACCATGGCCTTAAGAATCTCTTCCTCCAGGAGCTTGCTAGCTTCGCGCCCTCGCAAACCCGCAAACTCCTTTTTACCGGAGCTGGGAGCTACCGGCATAGCATCCATCCTCCACATGCTTTATGATCTATGCATAAGTCGGGCCCATTCATATGTATAATTATGTATTGAGACAAATGATCTTTTGTATATAGTCAAATCAATGTCAGACTAGTAGGGTCCATGTGAGGAGGCAGTACTTTTTGCAATGGAATGTACGCATGCATGCAACATCTCTCCTCTCTCAAAAACAAATCCATGCATTTTATTTTTATTACAATTTTAGATGACCAATATTTTCTACATCATTGTTCTATTATTTAAAACTTTCATATATTCAAATTCTTGAACATAAGATCTTTATAACGAGACCAATCTTGAATATATTTAAACTAGTTTAATTTTTACTATTTCAATCATATCAAAATATTAATGGTACTACCTGATTAATTGCTTCCTCCAGGAGCTTGTGCTACTAGATTGTAATGTAAACATCTACGCCCCCACTGACCATGGCCTTAAGAATCTCTTCCTCCGGGATAGGCTACCCCGTCGGCTTTCAAAAAACAGGAGCTTGCTAGCTTGGCGCCCTTGCAAACCACATCTTGGCTTATTTTAGGTGATTCAACCTCCTTCGCCATGCGTCCGACAAAAATACTACTCACTTTCACCAAGCCGAAGCTGATATGTTTAACGCCTTCATTCACTCCCATGCTCTCATCGAGCTCCCTCTACTGGATCGCCGTTTCACTTGGTCTAGTAAGAGAGACCAACCCACTCTCGAAAAAATTGATAAAGTCTCCGTCAACATCGACTGGGATCTCCTCTTCCCTAACACTAATATTACCTCTCTAACCCACTTCGTCTCTGATCATGTCCATCTCATCATCATGATTGATACTAATATCCCGCGTCCCGCGCTTTTTCGTTTTAAACCAGGTGGGCCCTTAGGCCGGGTTGTCGAGCGGTTATCGCTCAGGCTTGGACCGAGGCCCAACTTTGCTCGAACCACACGCTCTCTCTGGTCGCCGCCCTAAAACGCTCGCGCTCTGTTTTAAAAAAATGGAGACGCCTCACGGTTCCCTTCCTCACTCGTGAGCGTAACTGTAAAATTGTTATTTTCGTCCTAGACCTAATCGAAGAAGACCGCTTCCTCTCCTCGCCCGAGCTTGCCCTTCGTCGGGTTGTCATTCGAGTTCTCCAACGCTCTCTGAGAGAGAAAGCGCTCTTTTGGATGTAGAGAGGAAAAATTCATTCGGCTTTGGAAGGCGATGAAAACTCTCGTTACTTCCACGCCTCTGCCTCCGCTCGCCTCCGTAATAACAGAATCAATGTCCTAGTCTCAAATGGCTCGGAATTCTTCTCGCATGACGCCAAATCCAACATTTTATCGGACTTCTATGCCTCTCTTCTAGGTACCGCCTTTCAACCAACTTGGTCTTTCTCTCTTCATGAACTATACCCTTCTCCCACTCCCTAGCTTCAGTACTTGGATGCCCCCTTTACAGACGACGAAATCGCGCACGCCTTCCTGTCCATGAACCAACATGCTAGCCCAGGCCCGGATGGGTTTAGCCCAGGATTCTATCAGAAACTTTTGCACATTCTAAAAGCCAAGATTAAGGACTTCTTCTCGGACTTCCACTCGCTTAACTATACCATCTCTTGAATGAATCGGGCCCTGATTATTCTGCTCCCTAAGAGTAGTGAGGCGTGATCCCGTGCGGACTTCCGACCCATCCCCCTGCAGAATTGCCCTATTAAGGGTATCGCTAAACTTTTGACCAACCCTCTAAAACCTCTAATCCCTCTCTTGGTCCACGCCGATCAAACATGGTTTATCTCTGGGCGCAATATCTCCGAAAATTTCCTCTATGTTGCCGATATTCTTCACTGTTGTGCCAAACGCAAAGCTCCCACTCTTGTAATCAAACTCGATTTCTGAAAGGCCTTTGACTCTGTTTGCTGGACATCGCTTCTGCGCACTTTAAAGATTAGGGGCTTCCCCGATCGTTGGTGTGATTGGATCGAAGCGCTCCTTGCCACTGGCTCCACTGCCGTTATGCTTAACGGAGTTCCTGGTAGATGGATCCAGTGCAAGAATGGTATTCGCCAATGTGACCCGCTTTCCCCTACCTCTTTATCATCATTGCAGACATCCTGCGGCAAATGATTATAAAAGCTAACAATGATGGCCTCTTATTTCACCTCCTTTGCCCGCGATTACCCTGCCCTGTCTTGCAATACGCCGAGGATACCCTCATCATAGTCAAGGCTACTACAGATGCCGCTAAACACTTAAAGGCTATCCTAGACGATTTTGCTGCGGCCACTAGACTCCAGATCAACTTCACAAAGACGACCTTCATTCCCCTAAACGTTGGCCCCGATGAGGCCGCAACCCTTGCTGCTGACCTAGTGATGACCCGTGATGACCCACAAGTATAGGGGATCTATCGTAGTCCTTTCGATAAGTAAGAGTGTCGAACCCAACGAGGAGCAGAAGGAAATGATAAGCGATTTTCAGCAAGGTATTCTCTGCAAGTACTGAAATAAGTGGTAACAGATAGTTTTGTGATAGATAGATTGTAACGAGCAATAAGTAACAAAAGTACATAAAGTGCAGCAAGATGGCCCAATATCCTTTTGTAGCAAAGGACAAGCCGGAACAAACTCTTATAATAGGAAAGCGCTCCAGAGGACATATGGGAGTATCGTCAAGCTAGTTTTCATCATGTTCATATGATTCGCGTTTGATACTTTGATAATTTGATATGTGGGTGGACCAGTGCTTGGGTGCTGTTCTTACTTGAACAAGCATCCCACTTATGATTAACCTCTATTGCAACTACAACAAAAGTATTAAGGTAAACCTAACCATACCTAACCATAGCATGAAACATATGGATCCAAATCAGCCCCTTACGAAGCAACGCATAAACTAGGGTTTAAGCTTCTGTCACTCTAGCAACCCATCATCTACTTATTACTTCCCAATGCCTTCCTCTAGGCCCAAATAATGGTGAAGTGTTATGTAGTCGACGTTCACATAACATCACTAGAGGTTAGACAACATACATCTTATCAAAATATCAAACTAATACCAAATTCACATGACTACTCATAGCAAGACTTCTCCCTTGTCCTCAGGAACGAACGTAATTACTCAGAAAGCATATTCATGTTCATAATCAAAGGGGTAATAATATGCATATAGGATTTGAACATATGATCTTCCACCAATTAAACCAACTAGCATCAACTACAAGGAGTAATAAACACTACTAGCAACCTACTATCACCAATCCCGGACTTTGAGACAAGAATTGGATGCAAGAGATGAACTAGGGTTTGGAGATGAGATGGTGCTGGTGAACATGTTGATGGAGATTGCCCTCTCCCGATGAGAGGAGCGTTGGTGATGACGATGGTGATGATTTCCCCCTCCGAGAGTGAAGTTTACCCGGCAGAACAGCTCTGCCGGAGCTCTAGATTGGATCCGCCAAGGTTCCGCCTCGTGGCGGCGGAGTCTCATCCCGAAAAGTTCCTCTCTATTTTTTTCTCATCGAAAGACCTCATATAGGAGAAGATGGGCGTCGGAGAGCCACCAGGGGGCCCACGAGGTAGGGGGGCGCCCTAGGGGGGGCGCGCCCCCACCCTCTTGAGAAGGGTGTGGGCCCCCTGACCTTCATCTTTGGAGTGGATTTTTCTTTATTTCTTTTAAGATGTTCCGTGGAGTTTCAGGACTTTTGGAGTTGCGCAGAATAGGTCTCTAATATTTGCTCCTTTTCCAGACCAGAATTCTAGCTGCCGGCATTCTCCCTCCTTGTGTAAACCTTGTAAAATAAGAGAGAATAGCCATAAGTTTTGTGACATAAAGTGAAATAACGGTCCATAATGCGATAAATATCGATATAAAAGCATGATGCAAAATGGGCGTATCACCTAGACACCGGCATCGCCTCCTTTCCGCAAACCTATCTCGGCCTTCCTCTCTCCCCGCATAAGCTACCCCCGTTGGCTTTCCAACCTATTATAGACCACTGCGACACATACCTCTCTGGCTGGTATGCTTTGCTTCTTTCTCGCGGGGGCAAAGTTGTCCTTCTTTCTGCCGTCCTAGATAGTTTACCCACGTACTTTATGCTTTGTTTTTCTCTCCCCGCCCAGGTTATAGAGGCTATCGACAAACATAGATGAAGGAAATATGCCCTAGAGGCAATAATAAAGTTGTTATTTTATATTTCCTTATATCATGATAAATGTTTATTATTCATGTTAGAATTGTATTAACCGGAAACTTGATACATGTGTTGATACATAGACAAAACACTGTGTCCCTAGTAAGTCTATACTAGACTAGTTCGTTAATCAAAGATGGTTAAGTTTCCTAACCATAGACATGTGTTGTCATTTGATAAAAGAGATCATCATTAGAAGAATGATGTGATGGACAAGACCCATTTGTTAGCTTAGCATAATGATCATGAAGTTTTATTGCTATTGCTTTCTTCATGACTTATACATATTCCTTTGACTATGAGATTATGCAACTCCCGAATACCGAAGGAATACCTTGTGTGATATCAAACGTCACAACGTAACTGGGTTATCATAAAGATGCTCTACAGGTATCTCCGAAGGTGTTTGTTGGGTTGGCATAGATCGAGATTAGGATTTGTCACTCCGAGTATCGGAGAGGTACCTCTGGGACCTCTCGGCAATGCACATCATGATAAGCCTTGCAAGCAATGTGACTAATGAGTTAGTTGCGGGATGATGCATTACGGAACGAGTAAAGAGACTTGCCGGTAACGAGATTGAACTAGGTATGAAGATATCGACAATCGAATCTCGGGCAAGTAACATACCGATGAGTATAGGGGTTACAAGAGTTGATCTACCTCGAGAACGTAATGGCTAAACCCTAGCTGTCTAGCCTAAGATTATTCTAATAGCCTCTACAGACTAAACCCTCCAGTTTATATACACACCAGAGGGGCCTAGGGTTGTATAAAGTCGGTTTGCAGAGGAAGGAAACATTACATCCGGTCACAAAACTTGTTGTTCTACGCACATAGGAGTCCTGCCCGGACACGGGGGATAGCCTTCCGCTTTATCTTCACAGCCCATCGGTCCGGCCCATATCGAATAGACAGGACCCCCTAATCCAGGACTCCCTCAGTAGCCCCTGAACCAGTCTTCGTTGACGATGTGTTCGGCACGCGGATTATCTTCGGCATTACAAGGCGGGTTCCTTCTCCTGAATATTTAAGCTAGCCTCCTGCTTAAAGGAACTATGTCCGACTCTGCATAATCAATACAACCCTTAGCCACGAAGGCAAGACATTAAAATAGGAATAATGTCTTTTACTGACAACTTTTTCGGTGAAGCATCACACTTGACTCTTTAACGTTTTGAACTGTTTTCACGCCTCCCCGCGTTTCGAGCTACGTCTCGTCAAAACACAGATCGTGCCCGCCCATTACGAGATTCTCATCAATATGATTTGGGTAATCCAACTGCACCTTACACATGATGTTGTTGGGAACAGGCGAGTTTTATGGATTAAGAGGGGGATGTTTGGTATTTTCGTCATCTATAAAAGGATAAAGAACCCTCGTTTTTCTTCACACCTTCCTCTAGCCCCCATCTTCCAACCTCCAAGCTCCAGCGCTCACAGCTCTGATCTTCTCCACCGCTGCCACCCTCCCTAGCAATGGCCGAGTCCGGTTCCAAGGGCAAGTGGGAGGCCTCCTCCGTCACCGAAAAGGACGTCAAGGACCTATGGAGCACGGGCTATCTGTCCGCGGATATCGCGCATAGGATCCCTGCTGAGGATCAGGGTGAGAGGCTCATGTTCATCCCCTATTTCCTCCGGGGGCTAGGATTTCCCCTCCACCCCTTCGTCTGGGACCTTATGTTTTACTACGGGCTAGATTTCCACGATCTAGCCCCAAATTCCTTCCTCCACATATTGGCTTTCACAGTCGTGTGTGAGGCTCTCCTCCGCATCGCCCCCACACTTCGGCCTGTGGCTTAAAGTCTTCAATTTGAAGTCGAAAGTGGTCGGCAGACAGCATGCAGACTGTGGCGGGGCTATGGTAAGTAAGCTCCCCAATGTCGTCTAGCCCAAAGGGGCATTCGTAGGGACAGTCAAAGTATGGCAGCAGGAGTGGTTCTACATCACCGAACCCCGCGACGCCAACTGGGTAGCCACGCTTGACTTCAGATCCGGACCCCCCACGAGACTCACTTCATGGACCGCCAAGGGCCTTGACTGGGGGTCCAAATCGGAGGTGCAGATGCTACAGAAACGCATCTCCAATATGCTGGGTGAAAACACTGGTCTCAAAAACGTGATTCAAGTGATGCTCTTCAGCCGCACCCTTCCCTGCCAACTCCGGGCCTCCCCCATGTGGGAGTTCAATCCGGAGGAGCCACGGACCCTGAAGCGCTTCTTCGGCACCATGCATGAAGTGATATGGAAGCAACTCTTCAAGGCTCAGAAAAAGTGGCCGAAGAAGACTGAAGACATCGGGCTCGACATCGAGAACCCGGCCACGACGGTAAGCATAATCTTTTCGAACACCAATCCGGACAATATTAACAAAGGTTATATTGCCTGCTTTTTGTACAGGGCTGGAGGGCAAAGACTGAAGGAAATATGCCCTAGAGGCAATAATAAAGTTATTATTTATTTCCTTATGTCATGATAAATGTTTATTATTCATGCTAGAATTGTATTAACCGGAAACATAATACATGTGTGAATACATAGACAAACAGAGTGTCACTAGTATGCCTCTACTTGACTAGCTCGTTAATCGAAGATGGTTATGTTTCCTAACCATGAACAAAAGAGTTGTTATTTGATTAACGGGATCACATCATTAGAAGAATGATGTGATTGACTTGACCCATTCCGTTAGCTTAGCACTCGATCGTTTAGTATGTTGCTATTGCTTTCTTCATGACTTATACATGTTCCTATGACTATGAGATTATGCAACTCCCATTTGCCGGAGGAACACTTTGTGTGCTACCAAACGTCACAACGTAACTGGGTGATTATAAAGGAGCTCTACAGGTGTCTCCAAAGGTACATGTTGGGTTGGCGTATTTCGAGATTAGGATTTGTCACTCCGATTGTCGGAGAGGTATCTCTGGGCCCTCTCGGTAATGCACATCACATAAGCCTTGCAAGCATTGCAACTAATGAGTTAGTTGCGAGATGATGTATTACGAAACGAGTAAAGAGACTTGCCGGTAACGAGATTGAACTGGGTATTGAGATACCGACGATCGAGTCTCGGGCAAGTAACATACCGATGACAAAGGGAACAACGTATGTTGTTATGCGGTCTGACCGACAAAGATCTTCGTAGAATATGTGGGAGCCAATATGAGCATCCAGGTTCCGCTATTGGTTATTGACCGGAGACGTGTCTCGGTCATGTCTACATTGTTCTCGAACCCGTAGGGTCCGCACGCTTAAGGTTTCGATGACAGTTATATTATGAGTTTATGGGTTTTGATGTACCGAAGGAGTTCGGAGTCCCGGATGAGATCGGGGACATGACGAGGAGTCTCGAAATGGTCGAGACGTAAAGATTGATATATTGGACGACTATATTCGGACATCGGAAAGGTTCCGAGTGATTCGGGTATTTTCGGAGGTAACGGGGAGTTACGGGAATACGAGGAAGAAGCAATGGGCCTTAATGGGCCTTAGTGGAAAGGACCAGGAGGTGGCGCGCGCCCCTCCCAAGCCCAGTCCGAATTGGAGAAGGTATTTGGGGCGCGGCCCCTCTCTCCCTTCCTTCTCCTCTTCCCCCCTTTCCCCCCTTCTCCTAGTTGGACTAGGAAAGGAGGAAACCTACTCCAACTAGGAGTAGGAATCCTATTCCCTGGCGCGCCCCTCCTAGGGCCGGCCTCCTCCCCCTTGCTCCTTTATATACGGGGGCAGGGGGCACCCCATAGACACACAAGTTGATCCACGTGATCATATTCTTAGCCGTGTGTGGTGCCCCCTTCCACCATAATCCTCGATAATATTGTAGCGGTGCTTAGGCAAAGCCCTGCGACGATAGAACATCAAGATCGTCACCACGCCGTCGTGCTGACGGAACTCTTCCCCGACACTTTGCTGGATCAGAGTCCGGGGATCGTCATCGAGCTGAACATGTGCTAAAACTCGGAGGTGCCGTAGTTTCGGTGCTTGATCGGTCGGGCCGTGAAGACGTACGACTACATCAACCGCGTTGTCATAACGCTTCCGCTGTCGATCTACAAGGGTACGTAGATCACACTCTTCCCTCGTTGCTATGCATCACCATGATCTTGCGTGTGCGTAGGAAATTTTTTGAAATTACTACGTTCCCCAACAGTGGCATCCGAGCCTAGGTTTTATGTGTTGATGTTATATGCACGAGTAGAACACAAGTGAGTTTGTGGGCGATATAAGTCATACTGCTTACCAGCATTTCATACTTTGGTTCGGCGGTATTTGTTGGACGAAGCGGCCCGGACCGACATTACGCGTACGCTTACGCGAGACCGGTTCTCCCGACGTGCTTTGCACAAAGGTGGCTAGCGGGTGACAGTTTCTCCAACTTTAGTTGAACCGTAGAGTGGCTACGCCCGGTCCTTGCGAATGTTAAAACAGCACCAACTTGACAAACTATCATTGTGGTTTTGATGCGTAGGTAAGATTGGTTCTTGCTTAAGCCCGTAGCAGCCACGTAATACTTGCAACAACAAAGTAGAGGACGTCTAACTTGTTTTTGCAGGGCATGTTGTGATGTGATATGGTCAAGACATGATGCTAAATTTTATTGTATGAGATGATCATGTTTTGTAACCGAGTTATCGGCAACTGGCAGGAGCCATATGGTTGTCGCTTTATTGTATGCAATGCAACTGCGCTGTAATGCTTTACTTTATCACTAAACGGTAGCGATAGTCGTGGAAGCATAAGATTGGCGAGACGACAATGATGCTACGATGGTGATCAAGGTGTCGCGCCGGTGACGATGGTGATCACGACGGTGCTTCGAAGATGGAGATCACAAGCACAAGATGATGATGGCCATATCATATCACTTATATTGATTGCATGTGATGTTTATCTTTTATGCATCTTATCTTGCTTTGATTGACGGTAGCATTTTAAGATGATCTCTCACTAATTATCAAGAAGTGTTCTCCCTGAGTATGCACCGTTGCGAAAGTTCTTCGTGCTGAGACACCACGTGATGATCGGGTGTGATAGGCTCTACGTTCAAATACAACGGGTGCAAAACAGTTGCACACGCGGAATACTCAGGTTATACTTGACGAGCCAAGCATATACAGATATGGCCTCGGAACACGGAGACCGAAAGGTCGAGCGTGAATCATATAGTAGATATGATCAACATAGTGATGTTCACCAATGAAACTACTCCATCTCACGTGATGATCGGACATGGTTTAGTTGATTTGGATCACGTAATCACTTAGAGGATTAGAGGGATGTCTATCTAAGTGGGAGTTCTTAAGTAATATGATTAATTGAACCTAAATTTATCATGAACTTAGTCCTGGTAGTATTTTGCAAATCATGTTGTAGATCAATAGCTCGCGTTGTTGCTTCCCTGTGTTTATTTTGATATGTTCCTAGAGAAAATTGTGTTGAAAGATGTTAGTAGCAATGATGCGGATTGGATCCGTGATCTGAGGTTTATCCTCATTGCTGCACAGAAGAATTATGTCCTTGATGCACCGCTAGGTGACAGACCTATTGCAGGAGCAGATGCAGACGTTATGAACGTTTGGCTAGCTCAATATGATGACTACTTGATAGTTTAGTGCACCATGCTTAACAGCTTAGAATCGGGACTTCAAAGACGTTTTGAACGTCATGGACCATATGAGATGTTCCAGGAGTTGAAGTTAATATTTCAAGCAAATACCCGAGTTGAGAGATATGAAGTCTCCAACAAGTTCTATAGCTAAAAGATGGAGGAGAATCGCTCAACTAGTGAGCATGTGCTCAGATTGTCTGGGTACTACAATCGCTTGAATCAAGTGGGAGTTAATCTTCCAGATAAAATAGTGATTGACAGAATTCTCTAGTCACCATCACCAAGTTAGTAGAACTTCGTGATGAACTATGATATGCAAGGGATAACGAAAACGATTCCCAAGCTCTTCGTAATGCTGAAATCGACGAAGGTAGAAATCAAGAAAAATCAAGTGTTGATGGTAGACAAGACCACTAGTTTCAAGAAAAGGGCAAAGGGAAGAAGGGGAACTTCAAGAAGAACGGCAAGCAAGTTGCTGCTCAAGTGAAGAAGCCCAAGTCTGGACCTAAGCCTGAGACTAAGTGCTTCTACTGCAAAGGAACTGGTCACTGGAAGCGGAACTACCCCAAGTATTTGGCGGATAAGAAGGATGGCAAAGTGAACAAAGGTATATTTGATATACAATTATTGATGTGTATTTTACTAGTGTTCATAGCAACCCCTCGGTATTTGATACTGGTTCAGTTGCTAAGAGTAGTAACTCAAAACGGGAGTTGCAGAATGAACAGAGACTAGTTAAGGGTGAAGTGACGATGTGTGTTGGAAGTGGTTCCAAGATTGATATGATCATCATCGCACACTCCCTATACTTTCGGGATTAGTGTTGAACCTAAATAAGTGTTATTTGGTGTTTGCGTTGAGCATGAATATGATTTGATCATGTTTATTGTAATACGGTTATTCATTTAAGTAAGAGAATAAATTGTTGTTCTGTTTACATGAATAAAACCTTATATGGTTACACACCCAATGAAAATAGTTCGTTGGATCTCGATCGTAGTGATACACATAATCATAATATTGAAACCAAAAGATGCAAAGTTAATAATGATAGTGCAACTTATTTGTGGCACTGCCGTTTAGGTCATATTGGTGTAAAGCGCATGAAGAAACTCCATGCTGATGGGCTTTTGGAATCACTTGATTATGAATCACTTGATGCTTGCGAACCATGCCTTATGGGCAAGATGACTAAGACTCCGTTCTCCGGAACAATGGAGCGAGCAACTGACTTATTGGAAATAATACATACTGATGTATGTGATCCGATGAGTGTTGAGGCTCGCGGCGGGTATCGTTATTTTCTGACCTTCACAGATGATTTGAGCAGATATGGGTATATCTACTTGATGAAACACAAGTCTGAAACATTTGAAAAGTTCAAAGAATTTCAGAGTGAAGTGGAAAATCATCGTAACAAGAAAATAAAGTTTCTACGATCTGATCGTAGAGAAGAGTATTTGAGTTACGAGTTTGGCCTTCAGTTAAAAACAATGTGAAATAGTTTCACTACTCACGCCACCTGGAACACCACAATGTAATGGTGTGTCCGAACGTCATAACCGTACTTTATTAGATATGGTGCGATCTATGATGTCTCTTACCGATCTACCACTATCGTTTTGGGGTTATGCATTAGAGACAGCTGCATTCACGTTAAATAGGGCACCATCTAAATCCGTTGAGACGACACCGTATGAACTATGGTTTGGCAAGAAACCTAAGCTGTCGTTTCTTAAAGTTTGAGGTTGCAATGCTTATGTGAAAAAGTTTCAACCTGATAAGCTCAAACCCAAATCGGAGAAGTGCGTCTTCATAGGATACCCAAAAGAAAAATGTTGGGTACACCTTCTATCACAGATCCGAAGGCAAGCTATTCGTTGCTAGGAATGGATCCTTTCTAGAGAAGGAGTTTCTCTCGAAAGAAGTGAGTGGGAGGAAAGTAGAACTTGATTAAGGTAATTGTACCTTCTCCCTTATTGGAAAGTAGTTCATCACAGAAATCTGTTCCTGTTACTACTACACCAATTAGTAAGGAAGCTAATGATGATGATCATGTAACTTCAGATCAAGTTACTACCAAACCTCGTAGGTAAACCAGAGTGAGATCCGCACCAGAGTGGTACGGTAATCCTGTTCTGGAAGTCATGTTAGTTGACCATGACGAGCCTACGAACTATGAGGAAGCGATGATGAGTCCAGATTCCGCGAAATGGCTTGAGGCCATGAAATCTGAGATGAGATCCATGTATGAGAAAAAAGTATGGACTTTGGTTGACTTGCCCGATGCTCGACAAGTCATTGAGATTAAATGGATCTTCAAGAGGAAGACGGACGCTGATAGTAGTGTTACTATCTACAAAGCTAGAATTGTCGCAAAAGGTTTTTCGACAAAGTTCAAGGTGTTGACTACGATAAGAGTTTCTCAATCGTATCTATGCTTAAGTCTGTCCGAATCATGTTAGCAATTGCCGCATTTTATGAAATCTGGCAGATGGATAAACAAAGCTGCATTCCTTAATGGATTTCTTAAAGAAGAGTTGTATATGATGCAACCAGAAGGTTTTGTCAATCCTAAAAGTGTTAACAAAATATGCAAGCTCCAGCGATCCATCTATGGACTGGTGCAAGCATCTCGGAGTTGGAATATACGCTTTGATAAGTTGATCAAAGCATATAGTTTTATACAGACTTGCGGTGAAGCCTGTATTTACAAGAAAGTGAGTGGGAGCAATACAACATTTCTGATAAGTATATGTGAATGACATATTATTGATCGGAAATAATGTAGAATTATTCTGCAAAGCATAAAGGAGTGTTTGAAAGGAGTTTTTTTTCAAAGAAAGACCTCGGTGAAGCTGCTTATATATTGAGCATCAAGATCTATGGAGATAGATCAAAACGCTTGATAAGTTTTTTCAACAAGTACATACCTTGACAAAATTTTGAAGTAGTTCAAAATGGAACAGTCAAAGAAAGAATTCTTGCCTGTGTTACAAGGTGTGAAATTGAGTAAGACTCAAAGCCCGACCACTGCAGAAAATAGAAAGAAGTCATTCCCTATGCCTTGGCCATAGGTTCTATAAAGTATGCCATGTTGTGGCGGCGGAGTCTCATCCCGAAAAGTTCCTCTCTATTTTTTTCTCATCGAAAGACCTCATATAGGAGAAGATGGGCGTCGGAGAGCCACCAGGGGGCCCACGAGGTAGGGGGGGCGCCCTAGGGGGGGCGCGCCCCCCACCCTCTTGAGAAGGGTGTGGGGCCCCTGACCTTCATCTTTGGAGTGGATTTTTCTTTATTTCTTTTAATATGTTCCGTGGAGTTTCAGGACTTTTGGAGTTGCGCAGAATAGGTCTCTAATATTTGCTCCTTTTCCAGACCAGAATTCTAGCTGCCGGCATTCTCCCTCCTTGTGTAAACCTTGTAAAATAAGAGAGAATAGCCATAAGTATTGTGACATAAAGTGAAATAACAGTCCATAATGCGATAAATATCGATATAAAAGCATGATGCAAAATGGACGTATCAACTCCCCAAAGCTTAGACCTCGCTTGTCCTTAAGCGAAAAGCCGATAACAATAAATATGTCCTCATGATTAGAGGTAGAGGCGTTGTTAAAAATAAAATACGGACATGAAGGCATCATGATTATTCTCATAACAGCAATATATACAGATTTTGTCATATGATTACTTATGTTCAAGTGATGATCTATTCACAATGCAAAAGTATAAATCATAAACCTTATTGGGCTCCGACAAACTATAATCTCAGTCATTGAAGCAATTGCAATTTATCATAACATCAGAAAGAGTCTATGTCAGAGCTAAAAAGCAAGTCCACATACTCAACTATCATTTAGTCCTCCATAATTGCTAACACTCATGCGATACTTGTGGTTAAGGAGTTTTAATCGGACACAGAGAAAGATAGGGGCTTATAGTTTTGCCCCACAATCTTTTACCTCAAGGGTAATGTCAACTATAATGGTTCATGCTCCCCTACATCCAATTAGATATATATATATATATATATATATATATATATATATATATATATATATATATATATATATATATATATCATGTTCTTTCCAACATGCTGAGCTTGCCAAAGGATAAAATGAAAAAGAAAATGTGAAGATCACCATGACTCTTGCATAAGGTATAAGATAATAATAAAGGATAGGCCCTTCGCAGAGGGAAGTAGAGGTTGCCATGCGCTTTTATGGTTGGATATATAAAATCTCAATGCGGAAGAACGTCACTTTATATTGCCCCTTGTGATGTGAACCTTTATTATGCAGTCCGTCGCTTTTATTACTTCCACATCACAAGATCGTATAAAGCTTATTTCTCCCACACCAATCAATCATACATATTTAGAGCAATTTTTATTGCTTTGTGTTGGGGAACGTAGTAATTTCAAAAAAATTCCTACGCACACGCAAGATCATGGTGATGTATAGCAACGAGGGGGAGAGTCTGATCTACGTACCCTTGTAGATCGCAACGGAAGCGTTGACACAACGTAGAGGAAGTAGTCGTACGTCTTCTTCCCGATCGGACCGATCCAAGCACCGTTACTCCGGCACCTCCGAGTTCTTAGCACACGTACAGCTCGATGACGATCCCCGGGCTCCGATCCAGCAAAGCTTCGGGGAGGAGTTCCGTCAGCACGAGGCGTGGTGATGATCTTGATGTACTACTGACGCAGGGCTTCGCCTAAGCACTACAACGATATGATCGAGGTGGAATATGGTGGCAGGGGGCACCGCACACGGCTAAGGAACGATCTCAATGATCAACTTGTGTGTCTAGAGGTGCCCTCTGCCCCCGTATATAAAGGATCCAAGGGGGAGGGGCTGGCCGGCCAAGGGAGGCGCGCCAAGAGAGTCCTACTTCCTCTGGGAGTAGGATTCCCCCCCCCAATCCTAGTTGGAATAGGATTCATCAAGGGGGGGAAAGAGAGAGAGGGGGGCCGGCCACCTCTCCTAGTCCTAATAGGACTAGGGGAGGGGGGAGGCGCGCGGCCACCTTGGGCTGCCCCTTTCTCCTTTCCACTAAGGCCCACTATGGCCCATATGACTCCCGGGGGGTTCCGGTAACCTCCCGGTACTCTGGTAAAATCCCGATTTTACCCGGAACACTTCCGATGTCCAAACATAGGCTTCCAATATATCAATCTTTATGTCTCGATCATTTCGAGACTCCTCTCATGTCCGTGATCACATCCGGGACTCCGAACAACCTTCGGTACATCAAAATGCATAAACTCATAATAACTGTCATCGTAACGTTAAGCGTGCGGACCCTACGGTTCGAGAACAATGTAGACATGACCGAGACACATCTCCGGTCAATAACCAATGGCGGGACCTGGATGCCCATATTGGCTCCTACATATTCTACGAAGATCTTTATCGGTCAGACCGCATAACAACATACATTGTTCCCTTTGTCATCAGTATGTTACTTGCCCGAGATTCGATCGTCGGTATCCAATACCTAGTTCAATCTCGTTACTGGCAAGTCTCTTTACTCGTTCCGTAATACATCATCCCGCAACTAACTCATTGGTTGCAATGCTTGCAAGGCTTAAGTGATGTGTATTACCGAGAGGGCCCAGAGATACCTCTCCGACAATCGGAGTGACAAATCCTATTCTCGAAATACGCCAACCCAACATCTACCATTGGAGACACCTGTAGAGCTCCTTTATAATCACCCAGTTACGTTGTGGCGTTTGGTAGCACACAAAGTGTTCCTCTGGCAAACGGGAGTTGCATAATCTCATAGTCATAGGAACATGTATAAGTCATGAAGAAAGCAATAGCAACATACTAAACGATCGGGTGCTAAGCTAATGGAATGGGTCATGTCAATCAGATCATTCAACTAATGATGTGACCTCATTAATCAAATAATAACTCTTTGTTCATGGTTAGGAAACTTAACCATCTTTGATTAACGAGCTAGTCAAGTAGAGGCATACTAGTGACACTCTGTTTGTCTATGTATTCACACATGTATTATGTTTCCGGTTAATACAATTCCAGCATGAATAATAAACATTTATCATGATATAAGGAAATAAATAATAACTTTATTATTGCCTCTAGGGCATATTTCCTTCAAAACTATGTGTCTCCGGCCGCCAATGATCAATAAGCGCGATGAGTGCTGGAGCATTGTTGAGTGGCGTCGACCGTCTGACCATATGGATGAAAGGGAGAAGTCCTGTCTCCCTTACATACGGTGTGTATCGCTCATCATAGAGCATCCACCCAAGGGTGACCCCGTGAGAACGAAGCTTCAAAGGTGCAAGCTCCTACAAACAAACAATTCATAACATTAC